>NC_056744.1:1780817712-1780920212 GCF_019279795.1 Protopterus annectens | reverse complement strand
CAAATATTTTCTTTTCCTGGCAGCCAACTAACAAAAATATACACTTTTCAGGGATGACCCGGGACTGTGAGGAAATAGATATGTAGATGCTTTGCTATGGAAAACTCGCACAGTGTCTCCTAGAAACAAATAACATAAATCACAACAAGTCATTCACAAAGTCTGCAAAATTTTAATGAAAAATGATCTGACTAGCTTCAACACAGTTTCATCCTCTAGAGAGTTCAACTCTGACCTTGTACAAAGCAACCATCAAAGCAAACAACAGACATCTTATACTGATAAAGCAGTAAACCAGGACTTGTCTGGACTCTGGTCTGGAGCCCTTAAAAATATAATATTTAGAAAGCTTTCATACTGGTAAAATATTTCCATATATCCAGGTAAACTGTCTTTTACAGTTCAGACTCACCATGTTCATACCATGAAATTAAGTTGTGCAACAAAACCATTGAAAAGCAGTTTGTGACATTTTACAATTTCACAGAGGATAAACTCTATGCCATACTGCTGGAGCTCTGGCTCTGTCTTCTATGTTATCTTAAAAAGAACCACCTTAAGGAAAGGGACATTTTCAACAGTTACTTTCCTGAATTGCATTCATATATTAACTGACAAATTTAAAGTATTCACAGTTTGAGTTTTGCTAGCTAAGAATCATAATATTCTAATAGAATATATACCTTGATTTAGCAGGTTGCAGGTTGTACCCAGTGACAGCTTGGTATAAAACAAATCATATTCAGTGCAAACAAGAGTGATGCTGATTACAAGTTGCTGACTGTTAACATAATTAGTCACTGTGACTAGAATCATGCCTGCAGCCTGCATAATACAACTCTGAGACAAATCTCCACAAATGTTGCTTGATAAAAGAGTGCTCTGCTCTACTTAATATTATTCCAATCTTGCAAGGTTTAAATTTCAGTATTGTGATTTAAGCGGTTCCATCCCTGACCTGCCCTGCTGCAACAGTCTGCATATACATATATACTGATCAGTTTATGATTTGTGTGTATGCATGCATGTGCGTGTATGTTTATTACACTGCCTTATTTTTAACTGCTTTGTTTCTGACATGTTTATCTCATTGCTTGAATCACTTCCAAGCCCCCTGTTAACTCATAATAATAAAAGAGAGTGAATGATTGTATGTATGCTCTTACACTGACGTCATTGGTGTGGAGAGGTCAAGAGAGGTCACATGACCATGTGCTTTATAATAAAGGAGGAAGCAAGGGTTGTTCCCCTCTTCTGTTTTTAACCAGATCAATTGCCTTCATGTGTGTTTATTTTCCTCTGTAATGTATGTCTAACCCTACTTTCTTACCCTTAAGATGATACCGGCAACAGGTTATGAGCCCAGGAGGGAAGTAGGAAGCCGATGCATAGACTATGTTTCGACAGAGATGAGAAGAATTACGAGTTGTGGGAGACAAAGTTTCTGGGACACCTGCACTTGCTAGGGCTGAAAGATGCCATTTTGCAAAATGTGCAGCAGGACGCAGAGGACAACGAGAATGAAGAGGAAGGCGACAATGATGCTGAGAAAAATGAGGAGGCCTATGCAGAACTAATACAGTTCTTAGATGACAAAAGTTTGTCCCTTGTCATGAGAGAAGCCGCAGACGACAGTAGAGAAGCGCTTCAGATCCTGAGAGACCATTATTCTGGGAAAGGGAAGCCACAGGTAATTAGCCTATACACCAAATTAACAAGCCTTCAGAAGGTCACCAGTGAAAGTGTCACAGACTATAATATTAGGGCTGAGACTGCCATTACAGCACTTAGAAATGCTGGGGAGAAGCTCAGTGATGGATTACTAATTGCGATGATACTGAAAGGGTTGCCTGAAACTTTTAAACCATTTGCAGTCCACATCACACAAGATGATGATAAGCTGAGCTTTGGTGAGTTCAACCCAAGGTTTAGAAGCTGTGACTATACCGAGATATTTAATGCCAACGTAAGTAATGATAATGTGATGAAAGCAAGTGGCCTTGGGGAAAGAGTAAAAGCAGAGATTATATGCTATAGCTGTGGCCAAAAGGGGCACAAGGCACGAGAATGCCAGAGAGAATAAAGAGGCCAGAGACAGTGGTGTAGTTTGTGTAAAAACTCTAGCCACAGGGACAGTAACTGTAGACGAAAGAAGAAAGGCAATGTGAAACAAGCAAGTGATGTGGATGATCACACATTTATATACAGAATAAATGAGCATCAAATTCATGAATTAAAACAGAAGGGATTAATGATGGACACTGGCGCCATGTCACACATAATTAATGACCTGAAAAAGTTTAAATACTTTGATGCAACTTTCCAACAGGAGGAACACATCGTGGAATTAGCTGATGAGACGAGCACCTGTGGGGCCACACAGAAGAGAGGTAATGCAAAGGTATGGCTGCTAAACACAGAGGGGTGCAAAGTAAAGGTGATGATGACTCGGGCGCTGTATATCCCAACATATCCAAAAGCATTTTTTATGTTAAGGCAGCAATGTCCAAAGGGGCCTCGATCAACTTTAAACAAGGCCGGGACCAGCTCATCTATACAAACGTCACCAGGTTTGACATAACTGAGTGTGAGCGACTCTATTATTTAGACACATATGATGAAGAAAACGATAGTGAGATACATTACGATGGATCTCAGAGCTGTTATGACATTCAAGTATGGCATAAAATGCTTCGTCACTGTAATTTCGAAGATGTGTCAAAATTAGAAAAGGTGGTAAAAGGAATGAAAATTAAAGGTAAAGTTGAGAGACCTAACCTAGACTGTGAAACCTGTACGCAAGAGAAATTTGTACAGAGCAGAAACAGAACCATCAACAGCAAAAGCTGTGTTTGAACTAGTCCATACTGATTTGGCAGGCCCAATTGAGCCAGTAGCAAAAGATGGCTTTAAGTACACTTTAGCATGTACTGATGACTATTCAGGTGTAATATTTGTCTACTTTCTGTAAGGCAAGAGTGATACAGTCAAGGCGACTGAAAAGTTTATTGCAGATTCAGCCCCTTATAGGAAGGTAAAGTGTATCAGATCAGATAATGGCACTGAGTTCAAGTCGAAAGATTTTCAGTCACTATTGAGTAAAAATGTTATAAGACATGAAACATCAGCACCTTACTCACCCCATCAGAATGGGACAGCAGAGAGAAACTGGAGAACACTGTTCGAAATGGCAAGGTGTATGTTGATAGAGAGTGACTTACCTAAAGAGTTGTGGACATATGCAGTAATGACTGCTGCTTTTATTCATAACAGATATTATAACAGACGTGTGGGGCAGACCCCATTCTTCATGCTAACAGGGAAGAAACCTGATCTTTCAAGGATGAGAGAATTTGGATTGGTGTGTTATGCATACAGTCAAGATAAAAAGAAGTTAGACCCAAGATATGATAAGGGGATCTTTGTCGGATATGATAAAAACAGCCCATCATATCTGGTTTATTATCCTGACACAGGAAGGGTCCTTAGACACAGGTTAGTCAAGTTCTTTACTAAGAATGTAGCTGAATGCCAGATTCAGACAGACCCAGAAGTGATGAATGAAGATCTTAATACCAGAAGAAGTGTGTATGTTAAGTCTGAATCAAAAGCTGACAGTCAAACCACAAACAAAATACTAGTGAATCACACTGAATCTATAATAAATGAAGGAGACACAAAAATAAGGCAAGAAGAGGAAAGGCAGGATACACACTACTCTAAAAGAGAGAGAAAACCACCTGCAAATTTGAAGAACTATGAGTGTAAAGTTGAAAATGACGATTATGTGACAGTTAATGTTGACTATTGTTACCGATTAATATGCAACACACCGCAGAGCTTTAAAGAAGCCATGACTTCATCTAACTCGGAAAAGTGGGTCAAAGCCATGAAGGAGGAACTTAAGTCTTTAAAGGAAAACAACACATTTACACTCACCACACTACCGGAAGATAAAAATGCAGTGGGGAGTAGGTGAGTTTTCACTGTAAAAGACAATGCAGATAATACTGAGACTTACAAAGCCAGATACGTGGCTAAAGGTTACAGTCAAGTTGCTGGTATAAATTATAATGAAACATTTCCACCAACTGTGAGTATGACATCTGTACGAAGTCTAATGCCGATGGCAGCTCAGTACAATTTAGAATTGCACCAGATGGATGTACAAACGGCTTATTTACATGCTCCTATAGACTGTGAGGTGTATATGGAGCAACCTGAAGATTTTGAAAAGAAATCAAATAATGATGAAAAATTGGTTTGTAAACTGAATAAGTCATTGTATGGATTGAAACAATCAGGGTGTAACTGAAACAAAATGTTGCACGATTATCTTTGGGAAAATAGCTTTATCCAAAACCCCGCAGACCACTGTGTATACACTAGACAAGCTGAAAATGAGAAAACAGTCCTAATTATATGGGTTGACGATCTCATTATAGCAGCTATTCACAATGAGTCACTAAACGATGTAAAGGAAATACTCAAGGCTAAATTTAACATGAAAGATCTGGGAAACCTAAGACATTTTCCAGGCATTGACTTTACCCAGAATAGAGGTGAAGTAAAGATGAACCAAAAGAGGTACATCACGAAAATTCTTGAGAAATTTGGTATGTCTAACTGTAAAGTAAGAAGTACCCCGTCTGAACAAAAAACAAACTTTGAATGTGACAGTGAATCTACCGATCCAAGAAAATATTGTGAGCTTGTGGGTTATTTGATATATGTTATGACAAGCACGAGACCTGATCTTAGCTGGATTGTAAGTAAACTTTCACAATATTTGTCACAACCGAGTGAATCTCATTTAACAATAGCCAAACATGTGTTAAGATGCTTAAAAGGTACATTGGACAGAGAGCTGTGTTACAAGAAAAGTGAAGGGAAACTTTAGCTTGTAGCATACAGTGATGCAGACTGGGCAACAGATCAAAACAATAGACATAGCACAACAGGTTATTGCTTTATCCTCAATAGAGACGGGCCTATTATTTCATGGAAATCAAAGAAGGAACAAACGGTAGCTTTATCTATATGTGAGGCAGAGTACATGGCATTGGGAGCAACAACGCAGGAGAGTTTGTACCTTCTGCATTTGAGGATAATCAAGGAGCAATCGCTTTGTCAAAGAATCCAGTAAGCCGACAGAGATGTAAACATGTTGACATTAAGTATCATTGTCAGGTCAGCACTTAATGATGACAAAATAAGCATTGAATATTGCCCGACAATGGACATGGTTGCAGATTTCTTTACTAAACCTGCTACGAAATCGAAGATTGAAAAGTTTATGTATTACATATTTGGAATGTGAAGGAAAAGTTATCCAAAAATATGTTCTTAAAATGTATTTGTATACAGCGTAAGAGCAAGTGGGGGTGTTGGCTGATAATAATAAAAGAGAGTGAATGATCGTATGTGTGCTCTTACACTGATGTCGTTGGTGTGAAGAGGTCAAGAGAGGTCACCTGACCATGTGCTTTATAATAAAGGAGGAAGCGAGGATTGTTCCCCTCTTCCATTTTTAACCATATTGATTGCCTTCATGTGTGTTTATTTTCCTCTGTAATGTATGTCTAACCCGATTTTCTTACCCTTAAGATGATATCGCCAACACACCCCATTCTTGTTTCAGTCCCAGGCAGTAATTTAATAATTTAATATTTTTATTGATTTCAATTGATTTTATCTGTTGTGCTGCACATAATAAAGCAGTGTTCTCTAACCATACTTCTGTGTGCTCTTTTATGTTTCTTGTGCACTGGCTCTCATAAATATTTATTTTATTTATTTATTTTACATGTGTTAACCAGGTAGAGTCCTGCTGGGCAAGTAGCCCGTTTTTAGCGGAGAGCTGGGTAGATAAGCTCCATGAAAATAGTACAAAGAGATTACAAAAATTTTTAAAAGATTTACAAACAATATACAAAAAGTTTGACAGTTGCCAACAATCACAGTTTACAAAAAGGTGAATGTAAAACAGAAAACATTACATTTCCCAAGCCTTATTACAGACAGTAATATGAAACCCATTAGATATATAACTAAAAACCATTGTGGTATTTTTATTTGGTAGAAGTAAGACAAGAAGACAGCAGAATAGAAAACATTATATATGCTTCACTTCCCAGACTTATTTCATTATTGTAATGTGGATGCGATATAAATTAAAAGTGCTGCAGTCCTTTCACCTGCTATGTGGTAAAATGCAAACTTATAAGCTAATATTTCTTTAGCTGTAGCTGTAGCATGCTTAGATTTCCCTTGTAAAGCTTGCAAACCCTTTCTTCATAGCATCTCCAAATAAACACCCTGAATTTTAAATATCTTTCTGAATTTAGAGCTGTTAAAGTGGCTTAAGTATAGTGAGTTCCATAGTATGTATAACTAATAACAAAATTGCTGCTTAAACATTACTTAAAAGTTATGTCTTGACTATTTAAAATGTTTTAAAACTGTTTCTGATTCATGTTATTAAATATGAACAATCATGTCTTTAAAATGACTACATATGAATGAAACTATTCTGTTTGTCTTGCACTAAAAACGGACTACTGCCTGCAGGACAGACCTGAAGGACCTAGTATTCTTGAATTTGCTTTAAGGTAAAATATGAGTAACCTCACGCTAGATACAGTATGTGTGCCTATGTTTGTAGGAAATGATTTCTCAGCCTCAGAGCCTCAGCAGATTACATGTAAACATCTTTCAAGTCATACACCGGAAACAAAAATAAACATTTTAGTTGTGTGAATTCTGAGTGTACAGTAAGCATTTAATTACTCCACATTTATAAGTACATTTCTATGCCCATGTGCTGAGAGTTCAGGGAAGAAAACTACAGTGACATGACAAAACTAACAGCAACATTGTTTTAAATCCTGTTGACCATATATAATACCTGCATGGTATGTCTACTTCACTAACTTTTAAAACAGGAATATAAGTGCAGTGAAGAGTGTATGCGTTTAACGATTAATTATAACAAGGTTCCATTATTAAAATCCACACAGCTTGGCAATCTTTCTGACCGTCAGCTAAATGTCACAATGCATATTGTGTGAAAATAAAATCAAGCAATGATGGACAGTTCTGCTGCATCTGCATGTTTCTGAATTTGTAAATAAATTGACTTCTGGAAGATGGTTAAACTCTAGATTGGAATGCCAAACAACAGTAAGTGACCACTAAGAATAAAGAGAAATGTACTTTGCACTGAGTGCATGCATTCAATAGCTGAAACATAGGTTCTGGAGGGAAAATCAAATCATATCATTCACATCACATGAACAAAAGCACCAAGTGGCAAGTGCTAACTAAAATAGTTTTAACAAAAGGAAGTCTGCAATTGCAGCAGATGGCGGAATCGTTTCCAGGTTCCTTCACTGCATTCTTTTTTTATTATTTTTTGTCTTTGCTTACCCGGAGGAGGAGGAGGTCGAGCCACTGGAGCAAATACATTTTACATCCGCCTGATTCCTGAGGACATGGGTGGGTGGGCAGGTTCTGCACAGACTCTGACTCCTACAGAAGAACTTTAATTGTGCACAGCACACTGCAGGCTAGCTCCGCTTGCTGCTGCTGCAATTAATTCAAATCCACCACCAAGCAAAACAGTACTGTCTGAGCCTCCGACAGGCAATCTGCCTCACAAACTGCTGATGTCATCATGCGTCACCCCTGCACATTGATGGTGCTGCAGGATATGCTGGTGATGCATGATGATGTCAGCCATGATTTAAAAACCTGAAAATAAAAATAAAAAAAATTGAAAAAAATCATTTTAAATTTTAAAGGGCCCACTAGGAAATTCATGACACCTCATTATTTTGCCCTCAAAACTGGTAAATACTGAGGAATTTGGTATGGTTAAGCGGTATTGAATTTACTCCAAATTTTTTTTGGTCCCACAAACGGAGGGCTCTTGAAGGCCAATTCTGTATCTTTCCAAGATGAGCACATTTCTTAAGATTTCTTCCTTTTGGATGTTATCTCTGCAGACATTATTTCCTCTTCTTTTACCCAGACTGTTCTGGTATCTCTGGTCTCAAGGATGCATAACTTGTCATCCCTATCCATCCTCTCTAAGGTAAATTTTTATATTTCTCTGAATTTTCCTTGCATTTTCAGTTCACTGCTTTCCGCGTTGGCCTTTCTACTGCCCTGAGGGTATTCACCAAATGCCTTGCCCTTGTAATTGCTTTTTGCAGGGTGTGAGGAATTCAGATCTTTCCCAATCTAGACAATCTGTGTGTTCAAGCTCCTTACCCCAACACTCTGCTTCAGGATTTCTCAAGTTTATTACTTCGTCATTACAGAGTCTGAGGTTCACCATAAACATAAGTTCTGACGTCTTGCTGGTATCATATTTCCTTAGCTGCAGACTTCAGACAGCTCCAATGCTGACATCTCTGCCTGTTCCCATAGCTCTGTCCCTAATTACATTTTTCCAATCCTTTCTTCCTCTGGCATCTGTCACAGACAGTGAATTTCTCAGGATTATTGGGTTTATGGCTTCACCATTCCTTTCCCATGCTCCCTCTCACCACAGTCAGTATGAGGAATCTTCAGTGGTACCTCGCCAGCGTGGCTTCAATATCGCCACTCAGTGGGCTTTCTCAGTACTTTTCTTCCCTGTCTTAAGCTCAAGTTTCAGTGGCGGATTCATCAACTTTCACTCAACTAGGGGCTTCTTTTCCAGATCACGGCTTTTACAGATGCCTCAGACAAGGAGTAGGGTGCGTCCTGCGGTCTTTTCAAGGTTCACTCCTCATCAAAGGTCAGACCAAATCTGTATTATAGAACCATGTGGAGTAGCTGTGTGTAGATTGTTAGTCACAGATAAGTGTTGAATCATCTGCAGACTGTATTATAGAACCATGTGGGGTAGCTGTGTGTAGATTGTTAGTCACAGATAAGTGTTGAATCATCTGCATACTGTATTATAGAACCATGTGGAGTAGCTGTGTGTAGATTATTAGTCACAGATAAGTGTTGAATCATCTGCATACTGTATTATAGAACCATGTGGAGTAGCTTTGTGTAGATTATTAGTCACTGATAAGTGTTGAACCATCTGCAGGCTGTATTATAGAACCATGTGGAGTAGCTGTGTGTAGATTATTAGTCATAGATAAGTGTTGGATCATCTGCAGACTGTATTATAGAACCATATGGAGTAGCTGTGTGTAGATTGTTAGTCACAGATAAGTGCTGAATCATCTGCAGACTGTATTATAGAACGATGTGGGGTAGCTGTGTGTAGATTGTTAGTCACAGATAAGTGTTGGATCATCTGCAGACTGTATTATAGAACCATGTGGAGTAGCTGTGTGTAGATTATTAGTCACAGATAAGTGTTGAATCATCTGCAGACTGTATTATGGAACCATGTGGAGTAGCTGTTTGTAGATTGTTAGTCACAGATAAGTGTTGAATCATCTGCATACTGTATTATAGAACCATGTGGAGTAGCTGTGTGTAGATTATTAGTCACAGATAAGTGTTGAATCATCTGCAGACTGTATTATAGAACCATGTGGAGTAGCTGTGTGTAGATTATTAGTCACAGATAAGTGTTGAATCATCTGCAGACTGTATTATAGAACCATGTGGAGTAGCTGTGTGTAGATTATTAGTCACAGATAAGTGTTGGATCATCTGCAGACTGTATTATAGAACCATTTGGAGTAGCTTTGTGTAGATTATTAGTCACTGAGAAGTGTTGAATCATATGCAGACTGCATTATCTAACCATGTGGGGTAGGTGTATGTAGATTGTTTGTCACAGATACGTGTTGGATCATCTGTGTACTGTATTATAGAACCATGTGGAGTAGGTGTGTGTAGATTATTAGTCACAGATAAGTGTTGAATCATCTGCAGACTGTATTATAGAACCATGTGGAGTAGCTGTGTGTAGATTATTAGTCACAGATAAGTGTTGAATCATCTGCAGACTGTATTATAGAACCATGTGGAGTAGCTGTGTGTGTAGATTGTTAGTCACAGATAAGTGTTGAATCATCTGCATACTGTATTATAGAACCATGTCGAGTAGCTGTCTGTATATTTCTAGTCACAGATAAGTGTTGAATCATCTGCAGTCTGTATTATAGAGCCATGTGGAGTAGCTGTGTGTGTAGATTGTTAGTCACAGATAAGTGTTGAATCACCTGCATGCTGTATTATAGAACCATGTGGAGTAGCTGTGTGTAGATTATTAGTCATAGATAAGTGTAGAATCACCTGCAGACTGTATTATAGAACCATGTGGAGTAGCTGTATGTAGATTATTAGTCACAGATAAGTGTTGAGTCATCTGCAGACTATATTATAGAACCATGTAGAGTAGCTGTGCGTAGATTATTAGTCACAGATAAGTGCTGAATCATCTGCAGACTGTATTATGGAACCATGTGGAGTAGGTGCGTGTGGGGTATTAGTCGCAGATCAGTGTTGAATCATCTGCAGACTGTATTATAGAACCATGTGGAGTAGATGTGTGTAGATTATTAGTCACAGATAAGTGTTGAATCATCTGCAGACTGTATTATAGAACCATGTGGAGTAGGTGTGTGTAGATTATTAGTCACAGATAAGTGATGAATCATCTGCATACTTTACTGTGGAACCATGTGGAGTAGGTGTGTGTGGATTATTAGTCACAGATAAGTGTTGAATCATCTGCAGACTGTATTATAGAACCATGTGGGGTAGCTTTGTGTAGATTGTTAGTCAAAGATAAGTGTTGAATCATCTGCATACTGTATTATAGAACCATGTGGAGTAGCTGTGTGTAGATTATTAGTCACAGATAAGTGTTGAATCATCTGCAGACTGTATTATAGAACCATGTGGAATAGGTGTGTGTAGATTATTAGTCACAGATAAGTCTTGAATCATCTGCAGACTGTATTATAGAACAATGTGGAGTAGGTGTGTGTAGATTGTTAGTCACAGATAAGTGTTGAATCATCTGCAGACTGTATTATAGAACCAGGTGGAGTAGCTGTGTGTAGATTATTAGTCACAGATAAGTGTTGAATCATCTGCAGACTGTATTATAGAACCATGTGGGGTAGCTGTGTGTAGATTGTTAGTCACAGATAAGTGTTGAATCATCTGCAGACTGTATTATAGAACCATGTGGAGTAGCTGTGTGTGTAGATTGTTAGTCACAGATAAGTTTTGAATCATCTGCATACTGTATTATAGAACCATGTGGAGTAGCTGTGTGTAGATTATTAGTCACAGATAAGTGTTGGATCATCTGCATACTGTATTATAGAACCATGTGGAGTAGCTGTGAGTGGATTATTAGTCACAGATAAGTGTTGAATCATCTGCATACTGTATTATAGAACCATGTCGAGTAGCTGTCTGTATATTTCTAGTCACAGATAAGTGTTGAATCATCTGCAGTCTGTATTATAGAACCATGTGGAGTAGCTGTGTGTAGATTGTTAGTCACAGATAAGTGCTGAATCATCTGCATACTGTATTATAGAACCATGTGGAGTAGCTGTGTGTAGATTATTAGTCACAGATAAGTGTTGAATCATCTGCAGACTGTATTATAGAACCATGTGGAGTAGCTGTGTGTAGATTATTAGTCACAGATAAGTGTTGAATCATCTGCAGACTGTATTATAGAACCATGTGGAGTAGCTGTATGTAGATTATTAGTCACAGATAAGTGTTGAGTCATCTGCAGACTATATTATAGAACCATGTAGAGTAGCTGTGCATAGATTATTAGTCACAGATAAGTGCTGAATCATCTGCAGACTGTATTATAGAACCATGTGGAGTAGGTGCGTGTGGTGTATTAGTCGCAGATCAGTGTTGAATCATCTGCAGACTGTATTATAGAACCATGTGGAGTAGATGTGTGTAGGTTATTAGTCACAGATAAGTGTTGAATCATCTGCAGACTGTATTATAGAACCATGTGGAGTAGGTGTGTGTAGACTATTAGGCACAGATAAGTGATGAATCATCTGCATACTTTACTATGGAACCATGTGGAGTAGGTGTGTGTGGATTATTAGTCACAGATAAGTGCTGAATCATCTGCAGACTGTATTATAGAACCATGTGGAGTAGCTGTGTAGATTGTGAGTCACAGATAAGTGTTGAATCATCTGCAGACTGTATTATAGAACCATGTGGGGTAGCTGTGTGTAGATTGTTAGTCACAGATAAGTGTTGAATCATCTGCAGACTGTATTATAGAACCATGTGGAGTAGCTGAGTGTAGATTATTAGTCACAGATAAGTGTTGAATCATCTGCAGACTGTATTATAGAACCATGTGGAGCAGCTGTATGTAGATTATTAGTCACAGTTAAGTGTTGAGTCATCTGCAGACTATATTATAGAACCATGTAGAGTAGCTGTGCGTAGATTATTAGTCACAGATAAGTGCTGAATCATCTACAGACTGTATTATAGAACCATGTGGAGTAGGTGCGTGTGGTATTAGTCGCAGATCAGTGTTGAATCATCTGCAGACTGTATTATAGAACCATGTGGAGTAGGTGTGTGTATTATTAGTCACAGATAAGTGATGAATCATCTGCATACTTTATTATGGAACCATGTGGAGTATGTGTGTGTGGATTATTAGTCACAGATAAGTGCTGAATCGTCTGCAGACTGTATTATAGAACCATGTGGAGTAGGTGCGTGTGGGGTATTCGTCGCAGATCAGTGTTGAATCATCCTCAGACTTTATTATAGAACCATGTGGAGTAACTTTGTGTAGATTATTAGTCACAGATAAGTGTTGAATCATCTGCAGACTGTATTATAGAACCATGTGGAGTAGGTGTGTGTAGATTATTAGTCACAGATAAGTGTTGAATCATCTGCATACTTTATTATAGAACCATGTGGAGTAGGTGTGTGTAGATTATTAGTCACAGATAAGTGCTGAATCATCTGCAGACTGTATTATAGAACCATGTGGAGTAGGTGCGTGTGATGTATTTGTCGCAGATCAGTGTTGAATCATCCTCAGACTGTATTATAGAACCATGTCGAGTAGCTGTCTGTATATTTCTAGTCACAGATAAGTATTGAATCATCTACAGACTGTATTATAGAACCATGTGGAGTAGCTGTATGTAGATTATTAGTCACAGATAAGTGTTGAGTCATCTGCAGACTATATTATAGAACCATGTGGAGTAGCTGTGTGTAGACTATTAGTCACAGATAAGTGATGAATCATCTGCAGACTGTATTATAGAACCATGTGGAGTAGCTGTGTGTAGATTATTAGTCACAGATAAGTGTTGAATCATCTGCAGACTGTATTATAGAACCATGTGGAGTAGGTGTGTGTAGATTGTTAGTCACAGATAAGTGTTGAATCATCTGCAGACTGTATTATAGAACCAGGTGGAGTAGCTGTGTGTAGATTATTAGTCACAGATAAGTGTTGAATCATCTGCAGACTGTATTATAGAACCATGTGGGGTAGCTGTGTGTAGATTGTTAGTCACAGATAAGTGTTGAATCATCTGCAGACTGTATTATAGAACCATGTGGAGTAGCTGTGTGTGTAGATTGTTAGTCACAGATAAGTTTTGAATCATCTGCATACTGTATTATAGAACCATGTGGAGTAGCTGTGTGTAGATTATTAGTCACAGATAAGTGTTGGATCATCTGCATACTGTATTATAGAACCATGTGGAGTAGCTGTGAGTGGATTATTAGTCACAGATAAGTGTTGAATCATCTGCATACTGTATTATAGAACCATGTCGAGTAGCTGTCTGTATATTTCTAGTCACAGATAAGTGTTGAATCATCTGCAGTCTGTATTATAGAACCATGTGGAGTAGCTGTGTGTAGATTGTTAGTCACAGATAAGTGTTGAATCATCTGCATACTGTATTATAGAACCATGTGGAGTAGCTGTGTGTAGATTATTAGTCACAGATAAGTGTTGAATCATCTGCAGACTGTATTATAAAACCATGTGGAGTAGCTGTGTGTAGATTATTAGTCACAGATAAGTGTTGAATCATCTGCAGACTGTAATATAGAACCATGTGGAGTAGCTGTATGTAGATTATTAGTCACAGATAAGTGTTGAGTCATCTGCAGACTATATTATAGAACCATGTAGAGTAGCTGTGCATAGATTATTAGTCACAGATAAGTGCTGAATCATCTGCAGACTGTATTATAGAACCATGTGGAGTAGTGGCGTGTGGGGTATTAGTCGCAGATCAGTGTTGAATCATCTGCAGACTGTATTATAGAACCATGTGGAGTAGATGTGTGTAGGTTATTAGTCACAGATAAGTGTTGAATCATCTGCAGACTGTATTATAGAACCATGTGGAGTAGGTGTGTGTAGACTATTAGTCACAGATAAGTGATGAATCATCTGCATACTTTACTATGGAACCATGTGGAGTAGGTGTGTGTGGATTATTAGTCACAGATAAGTGCTGAATCATCTGCAGACTGTATTATAGAACCATGTGGAGTAGCTGTGTGTAGATTGTGAGTCACAGATAAGTGTTGAATCATCTGCAGACTGTATTATAGAACCATGTGGGGTAGCTGTGTGTAGATTGTTAGTCACAGATAAGTGTTGAATCATCTGCATACTGTATTATAGAACCATGTGGAGTAGCTGTGTGTAGATTATTAGTCACAGATAAGTGTTGAATCATCTGCAGACTGTATTATAGAACCATGTGGAGTAGCTGAGTGTAGATTATTAGTCACAGATAAGTGTTGAATCATCTGCAGACTGTATTATAGAACCATGTGGAGCAGCTGTATGCAGATTATTAGTCACAGTTAAGTGTTGAGTCATCTGCAGACTATATTATAGAACCATGTAGAGTAGCTGTGCGTAGATTATTAGTCACAGATAAGTGCTGAATCATCTACAGACTGTATTATAGAACCATGTGGAGTAGGTGCGTGTGGGGTATTAGTCGCAGATCAGTGTTGAATCATCTGCAGACTGTATTATAGAACCATGTGGAGTAGGTGTGTGTAGATTATTAGTCACAGATAAGTGATGAATCATCTGCATACTTTATTATGGAACCATGTGGAGTATGTGTGTGGATTATTAGTCACAGATAAGTGCTGAATCGTCTGCAGACTGTATTATAGAACCATGTGGAGTAGGTGCGTGTGGGGTATTCGTCACAGATCAGTGTTGAATCATCCTCAGACTTTATTATAGAACCATGTGGAGTAACTTTGTGTAGATTATTAGTCACAGATAAGTGTTGAATCATCTGCAGACTGTATTATAGAACCATGTGGAGTAGGTGTGTGTAGATTATTAGTCACAGATAAGTGTTGAATCATCTGCATACTTTATTATAGAACCATGTGGAGTAGGTGTGTGTAGATTATTAGTCACAGATAAGTGCTGAATCATCTGCAGACTGTATTATAGAACCATATGGAGTAGGTGTGTGATGTATTTGTCGCAGATCAGTGTTGAATCATCCTCAGACTGTATTATAGAACCATGTCGAGTAGCTGTCTGTATATTTCTAGTCACAGATAAGTATTGAATCATCTACAGACTGTATTATAGAACCATGTGGAGTAGCTGTATGTAGATTATTAGTCACAGATAAGTGTTGAGTCATCTGCAGACTATATTATAGAACCATGTGGAGTAGCTGTGTGTAGATTATTAGTCACAGATAAGTGTTGAGTCATCTGCAGACAATATTATAGAACCATGTGGAGTAGCTGTGTAGATTATTAGTCACAGATAATTGTTAAATCATCTGCAGACTGTATTATAGAACCATGTGGAGTAGCTGAGTGTAGATTATTAGTCACATATAAATGTTGAATCATCTACAGACTGTATTATAGAACCATGTGGAGTAGCTGTATGTAGATTATTAGTCACAGATAAGTGTTGAGTCATCTGCAGACTATATTATAGAACCATGTGGAGTAGCTGTGTGTGGATTATTAGTCACAGATAAGTGTTGAATCATCTGCATACTGTATTATAGAACCATGTGGGGTAGCTGTGTGTAGATTATTAGTCATAGATAAGTGTTGAATCATCTGCAGACTGTATTATAGAACCACGTGGAGTAGCTGTCTGTAGATTATTAGTCACAGGTAAGTGTTGAATCATCTGCAGACTGTATTATAGAACCATGTGGGGTAGCTGTGTGTAGATTTAGTCATAGATAAGTGTTGAATCATCTGCAGACTGTATTATAGAACCATGTGGGGTAGCTGTGTGTAGATTATTAGTCACAGATAAGTGTTGAATCATCTGCATACTGTATTATATAACCATGTGGATTAGCTGTGTGTAGATCATTATTCTCATATAAGTGTTGCATCATCTGCATACTGTATTATAAAACCATGTGGAGTAGCTTTGTGTAGATTATTAGTCACAGATAAGTGTTGGATCATCTGCAGACTGCATTATAGAACCATGTGGGGTAGCTGTGTGTAGATTATTAGTCACTGATAAGTGTAGAATCATCTGCAGACTGTATTATAGAACCATGGGATTAGCTGTGTGTGTAGATTATTAGTCACAGATAAGTGTTGAATCATCTGCAGACTGTATTATAGAACCATGTGGAGTAGCTGTTTGTAGATTATTCGTCACAGATAAGTGTTGGATCATCTGCATACTGTATTATAGAACCATGTGGAGTAGCTATGTGTGGATTATTAGTCATAGATAAGTGTTGAATCATCTGTATACTCTATTATAAAACCATGTGGAGCAGGTTTATGTAGATTATTAGTCACAGATAAGTGTTGAGTCATCTGCAGACTGTATTATAGAACCATGTGGAGTAGCTGTGTGTAGGTTATTAGTCACAGATAAGTGTTGGATCATCTGTAGACTGTATTATAGAACCATGTGGAGTAGCTGTGTGTAGATTATTAGTCAAAGATAAGTGTTGAATCATCTGCAGACTGTATTATAGAACCATGTGGAGTAGCTGTGTGTAGGTTATTAGTCACAGATAAGAGTTGAATCATCTGCAGACTGTATTATAGAACCATGTAGAGTAGCTGTGTGTAAATTATTAGTCATAGATAAGTGTTGGATCATCTGCAGACTGTATTATAGAAGCATGTGGAGTAGCTGTGTGTAGATTATTAGTCACAGATAAGTGTTGAATCATCTGCAGACTGTATTATAGAACCATGTGGAGTAGCTGTGTGTGGGTTATTATTCACAGATAAGTGTTAAATCATCTGCATACTGTATTACAGAACCATGTGGAGAAGGTGTGTGTAGATTATTAGTCACAGATAAGTGTTAGATCATCTGCAGACTGTATTATAGAACCATGTGGAGTAGCTGTTTGTAGATTATTAGTCACAGATACGTGTTGGATCATCTGCAGACTGTATTACAGAACCATGTGGAGTAGCTGTGTGTAGATTATTAGTCACAGATAAGTGTTGAATCATCTGCAGACTGTATTATAGAACCATGTGGAGTAGCTGTGTGTAGATTATTAGTCACAGATAAGTGTTGAATCATCTGCACACTGTATTATAGAACCATGTGGAGTAGCTGTGTGTGGATTATTAGTCACAGATAAGTGTTGGATCATCTGCATACAGTATTATAGAACCATGTGGAGTAGGTGTGTGTAGATTATTAGTCACAGATAAGTGTTGAATCATCTGCATACTGTATTATAGAACCATGTGGAGTAGCTGTGTGCAGATTATTAGTCACAGATAAGTGTTGGATCATCTGCAGTCTGTATTATAGAACCATGTGGAGTAGCTGTTTGTAGATTATTAGTCACAGATAAGTGTTTGATCATCTGCAGACTGTATTACAGAACCATGTGGAGTAGCTGTGTGTAGATTATTAGTCACAGATAAGTGTTGGATCATCTGCAGACTGTATTATAGAACCATGTGGAGTAGGAGTGTGTCGATTATTTGTCACAGATAAGTGTTGAATCATCTGCAGACTGTATTATAGAACCATGTGGAGTAGCTGAGTGTAGATTATTAGTCACAGATAAGTGTTGAATCATCTGCAGACTGTATTATAGAACCATGTGGAGCAGCTGTATGTAGATAATTAGTCACAGTTAAGTGTTGAGTCATCTGCAGACTATATTATAGAACCATGTAGAGTAGCTGTGCATAGATTATTAGTCACAGATAAGTGCTCAATCATCTACAGACTGTATTATAGAACCATGTGGAGTAGGTGCGTGTGGGGTATTAGTCGCAGATCAGTGTTGAATCATCCTCAGACTTTATTATAGAACCATGTGGAGTAACTTTGTGTAGATTATTAGTCACAGATAAGTGTTGAATCATCTGCAGACTGTATTATAGAACCATGTGGAGTAGGTGTGTGTAGATTATTAGTCACAGATAAGTGTTGAATCATCTGCATACTTTATTATAGAACCATGTGGAGTAGGTGTGTGTAGATTATTAGCCACAGATAAGTGCTGAATCATCTGCAGACTGTATTATAGAACCATGTGGAGTAGGTGCGTGTGATGTATTTGTCGCAGATCAGTGTTGAATCATCCTCAGACTGTATTATAGAACCATATCGAGTAGCTGTCTGTATATTTCTAGTCACAGATAAGTATTGAATCATCTACAGACTGTATTATAGAACCATGTGGAGTAGCTGTATGTAGATTATTAGTCACAGATAAGTGTTGAGTCATCTGCAGACTATATTATAGAACCATGTGGAGTAGCTGTGTGTAGATTATTAGTCACAGATAAGTGTTGAGTCATCTGCAGACAATATTATAGAACCATGTGGAGTAGCTGTGTGTAGATTATTAGTCACAGATAAGTGTTGAATCATCTGCAGACTGTATTATAGAACCATGTGGAGTAGCTGTGTGTAGATTATTTGTCACATATAAATGTTGAATCAACTACAGACTGTATTATAGAACCATGTGGAGTAGCTGTATGTAGATTATTAGTCACAGATAAGTGTTGAGTCATCTGCAGACTATATTATAGAACCATGTGGAGTAGCTGTGTGTAGATTCTTAGTCACAGATAAGTGTTGAATCATCTGCATACTGTATTATAGAACCATGTGGGGTAGCTGTGTGTAGATTATTAGTCATAGATAAGTGTTGAATCATCTGCAGACTGTATTATAGAACCACGTGGAGTAGCTGTCTGTAGATTATTAGTCACAGGTAAGTGTTGAATCATCTGCAGACTGTATTATAGAACCATGTGGGGTAGCTGTGTGTAGATTTAGTCATAGATAAGTGTTGGATCATCTGCAGTCTGTATTATAGAACCATGTGGAGTAGC
Organism: Protopterus annectens; assembly: GCF_019279795.1. NCBI lineage: Eukaryota > Metazoa > Chordata > Ceratodontiformes > Protopteridae > Protopterus > Protopterus annectens. Next base: position 1,780,900,883 of record NC_056744.1, on the reverse strand, counting down.
TGTTTGTAGATTATTAGTCACAGATAAGTGTTGAATCATCTGCATACTGTATTATAGAACCATGTGGAGTAGGTGTGTGTGGATTATTAGTCACAGATAAGTGTTGGATCATCTGCATACTGTATTATAGAACCATGTGGAGTAGCTGTGTGTGGATTATTAGTCACAGATAAGTGTTGAATCATCTGCATACTGTATTATAGAACCATGTGGAGTAGCTGTGTGTAGATTATTAGTCACAGATAAGTGTTGGATCATCTGCAGTCTGTATTATAGAACCATGTGGAGTAGCTGTTTGTAGATTATTAGTCACAGATAAGTGTTTGATCATCTGCAGACTGTATTACAGAACCATGTGGAGTAGCTGTGTGTAGATTATTAGTCACAGATAAGTGTTGGATCATCTGCAGACTGCATTATAGAACCATGTGGAGTAGGAGTGTGTCGATTATTTGTCACAGATAAGTGTTGAATCATCTGCAGACTGTATTATAGAACCATGTGGAGTAGCTGAGTGTAGATTATTAGTCACAGATAAGTGTTGAATCATCTGCAGACTGTATTATAGAACCATGTGGAGCAGCTGTATGTAGATTATTAGTCACAGTTAAGTGTTGAGTCATCTGCAGACTATATTATAGAACCATGTAGAGTAGCTGTGCATAGATTATTAGTCACAGATAAGTGCTGAATCATCTACAGACTGTATTATAGAACCATGTGGAGTAGGTGCGTGTGGGGTATTAGTCGCAGATCAGTGTTGAATCATCTGCAGACTGTATTATAGAACCATGTGGAGTAGGTGTGTGTAGATTATTAGTCACAGATAAGTGATGAATCATCTGCATACTTTATTATGGAACCATGTGGAGTATGTGTGTGTGGATTATTAGTCACAGATAAGTGCTGAATCGTCTGCAGACTGTATTATAGAACCATGTGGAGTAGGTGCGTGTGGGGTATTCGTCGCAGATCAGTGTTGAATCATCCTCAGACTTTATTATAGAACCATGTGGAGTAACTTTGTGTAGATTATTAGTCACAGATAAGTGTTGAATCATCTGCAGACTGTATTATAGAACCATGTGGAGTAGGTGTGTGTAGATTATTAGTCACAGATAAGTGTTGAATCATCTGCATACTTTATTATAGAACCATGTGGAGTAGGTGTGTGTAGATTATTAGTCACAGATAAGTGCTGAATCATCTGCAGACTGTATTATAGAACCATGTGGAGTAGGTGCGTGTGATGTATTTGTCGCAGATCAGTGTTGAATCATCCTCAGACTGTATTATAGAACCATGTCGAGTAGCTGTCTGTATATTTCTAGTCACAGATAAGTATTGAATCATCTACAGACTGTATTATAGAACCATGTGGAGTAACTGTATGTAGATTATTAGTCACAGATAAGTGTTGAGTCATCTGCAGACTATATTATAGAACCATGTGGAGTAGCTGTGTGTAGATTATTAGTCACAGATAAGTGTTGAGTCATCTGCAGACAATATTATAGAACCATGTGGAGTAGCTGTGTGTAGATTATTAGTCACAGATAAGTGTTGAATCATCTGCAGACTGTATTATAGAACCATGTGGAGTAGCTGTGTGTAGATTATTAGTCACATATAAATGTTGAATCAACTACAGACTGTATTATAGAACCATGTGGAGTAGCTGTATGTAGATTATTAGTCACAGATAAGTGTTGAGTCATCTGCAGACTATATTATAGAACCATGTGGAGTAGCTGTGTGTAGATTATTAGTCACAGATAAGTGTTGAATCATCTGCATACTGTATTATAGAACCATGTGGGGTAGCTGTGTGTAGATTTAGTCATAGATAAGTGTTGAATCATCTGCAGACTGTATTATAGAACCATGTGGGGTAGCTGTGTGTAGATTATTAGTCACAGATAAGTGTTGAATCATCTGCATACTGTATTATATAACCATGTGGAGTAGCTGTGTGTATATCATTATTCTCATATAAGTGTTGCATCATCTGCATACTGTATTATAAAACCATGTGGAGTAGCTTTGTGTAGATTATTAGTCACAGATAAGTGTTGGATCATCTGCAGACTGTATTATAGAACCATGTGGGGTAGCTGTGTGTAGATTATTAGTCACTGTTAAGTGTAGAATCATCTGCAGACTGTATTATAGAACCATGGGAGTAGCTGTGTGTGTAGATTATTAGTCACAGATAAGTGTTGAATCATCTGCAGACTGTATTATAGAACCATGTGGAGTAGCTGTTTGTAGATTATTCGTCACAGATAAGTGTTGGATCATCTGCATACTGTATTATAGAACCATGTGGAGTAGCTATGTGTGGATTATTAGTCATAGATAAGTGTTGAATCATCTGTATACTGTATTATAAAACCATGTGGAGCAGGTGTATGTAGATTATTAGTCACAGATAAGTGTTGAGTCATCTGCAGACTGTATTATAGAACCATGTGGAGTAGCTGTGTGTAGGTTATTAGCCACAGATATGTGTTGGATCATCTGTAGACTGTATTATAGAACCATGTGGAGTAGCTGTGTGTAGATTATTAGTCAAAGATAAGTGTTGAATCATCTGCAGACTGTATTATAGAACCATGTGGAGTAGCTGTGTGTAGGTTATTAGTCACAGATAAGTGTTGGATCATCTGCAGAATGTATTATAGAACCATGTGGAGTAGCTGTGTGTAGATTATTAGTCATAGATAAGTGTTGGATCATCTGCAGACTGTATTATAGAAGCATGTGGAGTAGCTGTGTGTAGATTAGTAATAGATAAGTGTTGAATCATCTGCAGACTGTATTATAGAACCATGTGGAGTAGCTGTGTGTGGATTATTAGTCACAGATAAGTGTTGAATCATCTGCATACTGTATTACAGAACCATGTGGAGTAGCTGTGTGTAGATTATTAGTCACAGATAAGTGTTGGATCATCTGCAGACTGTATTATAGCACCATGTGGAGTAGCTGTTTGTAGATTATTAGTCACAGATACGTGTTGGATCATCTGCAGACTGTATTACAGAACCATGTGGAGTAGCTGTGTGTAGATTATTAGTCACAGATAAGTGTTGGATCATCTGCAGACTGTATTATAGAACCATGTGGAGTAGGAGTGTGTCGATTATTAGTCACAGATAAGTGTTGAATCATCTGCAGACTGTATTATAGAACCATGTGGAGTAGGAGTGTGTCGATTATTAGTCACAGATAAGTGCTGGACCATCTGCAGACTGTATTACAGAAGCATGTGAAGTAGCTGTGTGTGGATTATTAGTCACAGATAAGTGTTGGATCATCTGCATACTCTATTATAGAACCATGTGGAGTAGCTGTGTGTGGATTATTAGTCACAGATAAGTGTTGAATCATCTGCATACTGTATTATAGAACCATGTGGAGTAGCTGTGTGTAGATTATTAGTCACAGATAAGTGTTGGATCATCTGCAGTCTGTATTATAGAACCATGTGGAGTAGCTGTTTGTAGATTATTAGTCACAGATAAGTGTTTGATCATCTGCAGACTGTATTACAGAACCATGTGGAGTAGCTGTGTGTAGATTATTAGTCACAGATAAGTGTTGGATCATCTGCAGACTGTATTATAGAACCATGTGGAGTAGGAGTGTGTCGATTATTTGTCACAGATAAGTGTTGAATCATCTGCACACTGTATTATTGAACCATGTGGAGTAGGTATGTGTAGATTATTAGTCACAGATAAGTGTTGGATCATCTGTAGACTGTATTATAGAACCATGTGGAGTAGCTGTGTGTAGATTATTACTCACAGGTAAGTGTTGAATTATCTGCATACTCTATTATAGAACCATGTGGAGTAGATTATTAGTCACAGATAAGTGTTGAATCATCTGCAGACTGTATTATAGAACCATGTGGAGTAGCTGTGTGTGTAGATTGTTAGTCACAGATAAGTGTTGAATCATCTGCAGACTGTATTATAGAACCATGTGGAGTAGGTGTGTGTAGATTATTAGTCACAGATAAGTGTTGAATCATCTGCAGACTGTATTACAGAACCATGTGGAGTAGCTGTGTGTAGATTATTAGTAAAGAGGGAGAAAAGGAGAGGGTCCAAGATAGATCCTTGGGGGACACCAATGGATAAAGGAAGGCATGGAGATAGGTCACCCTGCCATAGAACAGATTGTTGATGGACAGATAAACAGTTATTAAACTATGCTGTGGCAGATGGTGAGAAGGATAGTTCAGCTTGTATGTCTATTAGCTTGGAATGAAAGACCATATCATAAGCTTTTGATAGGTCTAGAAAGATGACAGATACAAAGTTGCTGTTATTCCTGTGATGGTTTATGATATTAACAAAGGATAAGAGAGCTGTAGTGGTATTTTGCAATGTGCAAAATCAAATTAACTTTAATATTATCAAAAAGACTGCGTTTAGTCATAGCAAGTGGAGCAACACAACGTGCTATTTAACCAAAGTTAAGCACAATAAGATTTCCTTACATTTTTGTATTTTTGGCAGACATACAGCTTGGGAAAAATCTGACTTGAAATGTCCTGTTTAGCAAAATGTCATACTTTTGATGAGAAATATAGGCAGAAATACCTTCCAGCAATATTGTATTAAAGCCCTAAGTCTGATGCTCTGAAAAGTAACTACATTTCAGCTTTTGTACACTGTCTGTAAGCTAACTAAGGCTGCTGCAGTGTTACCTGTCCGAAGTGATAGATAAATGTGTTTCCATTACTGAAGAGATATTTTTGCTGTCTTTTCACTTTAATGTTATCCTAGGCTGATTATCACTTGCTGAGATTTTCTGTACTTGACCTGTATCTTCAGCTTCAGTGAAGAACTAATTATGATGTCATTCTGCATATCACAACACCTTCCAGTCAGGTCTGTGAGCAGTGGTACAAATACGTGTTGCTACTACATACGATGCCCTGTTCTTGTTTCATATCTAAAAGTTTAAAGAATTTGTGAGTACATATTGTGGATAAGTGCAAAGAACTAGATACCCTGTGAAAGAGGCAGGCACAGAACCAAAGTAAAACACATCTTATTCCAGTATATCAGATAAAGTTGGTTAACCTTACATTTAGCAACCTTAACTACATTCATATAAAAATATATTTTGTCAGGTAACTTGAAGATTTTAGTGTTTCGACATATACTCCAGGTTAATAAGCATGCTGAATAGGAAGTCTGCAAACGTTGAACTTAACAAAATAATGGTATATGGAAATATCAGGCAATCACATGAGCTCATTGTGAAAACAATTACCTCTACTAAAGGCAAGAATGTATTCAGTATAACAGAGAAAAGCTTTCTAGTGCATGCTTCCTAGTGGAAATGGCTCTCTATGACTTTTACTGTAGTACCCTTAGGGCAATAATGCCAAATTAAAATCTGCATTTAAAAAATGTGTGATTGTAATATATTTTGCTGTTTTGGGGAACACATGTAGCAGGTGTGTTCAAACATATATAAGGGACAGTGAAATGTTCGGTACTGCAAAACAAAAATGCTTGAGTAAGTGAAGTTATGTATAATGTCAAAGTTACACCTCATCAGTTTCTGACGTTTATGCTCACAGAGCATATGAATGTAACTATTTAAGAGTAAATAACTGCAACACTGGTATGCAGAGTTCATGGGTAAATATGTTCTATATGCAAATTTTTAAAAAGTTTCCTTTCTAGTTATTTATTTGTCCATCCTTATTAAGGGATTATAGCAGTTCATCATCATCTTAAATGTACCAGGACACTTTGCATGGGATACTTTCACTTATTATCAGCCGTTACTAATAATATTTCTACGTAACTAAGAGGTTTAAGTTAAGCTAGTGATTTCTGACTGTGTTTGTTCCAGACTCCTACATCGCTCACTGGTACTAGTGTTTTCTGTCAGTGTGACATTATATTGAAGCAGTTTGTAAAGTTTTTTTTTCTGTGCATCCTTTGTTCACAGAATTCAATCCTTACAGGAGCTGCTGGTTCTTATGACTGGGCTGGAGGATTTTTTCAGTATGAACTTGGCAGTGGCTTTCCCAAATCAACATTTAACAATGTAACATCTACAAACAATGATATGAAGGATGCATATCTTGGTAAGGAATCAAAAATAGATTTTTTAATGTATCCCATCCCATGTGGTTATTCTGGGATAGATTCAGCATGCTAGATTTATCACTTTGTGGTACTAATAGAACATTGGGTACATTTCTGAACTATGAATAAGCACAAACACCCACTGATCAAAGTCCCCCTTTATCTAACAACAGTGCCTGCCTGCCAACATTGCTTACTGTCTTTCTCTTGACTATGTCCATCTACCTGTCTATCTATCCATCACTGTATACAGCTATACATTATGCACATTAAAATGCCATCTACCTCCATCTATCAAGCTTTCAGCAGAGGGACTGCTTATGCAGCATTCTGCAGAAAGAACATGTATAAAGAAGTGGTCACCAGGACACTTAAATCCATTCCCCTCAAATATACATAAGCCCCAGTCATTCCATACGTGAGACTGAATGAGCTTTGATGATCCAGCTTGGAAGATAAAACAAGAGCTGTCTTCATATGTAGTAGAAGTTGATAGCAGCTACAGCATTAATGGAAAATACTGCACCACATGAAAGCCATGGTCAAGAATGCAATGCTGTTTTTCTCATGTCAACAGAAAAATGCTGGTCTAAGATATGCATGAGGCTTTTTTATTTCACTTGTAAATCTTGTTGCTCTGTTAACTTTTTGCCATCACTACCTTTTGAACAAGAAGAATGAAGCTGTGCTACTTGTCATTGACTGTAATTCTCAATGCATTATGAGAAAATTAAATAATGTATGTGGGCTATGGCAAAAAATACAGCACAATCTGGGATAGGCTTTGTATCAACGTGCATTCTCTAAATGGTAAGAAATATGATTACAAGAGGCAAGGCGTTGTATCAACGTGCATTCTCTAAATGGTAAGAAATATGATTACAAGAGGCAAGGCGTTGTATCAACGTGCATTCTCTAAATGGTAAGAAATATGATTACAAGAGGCAAGGCATTGTATCAACGTGCATTCTCTTAATGGTAAGAAATATGATTACAAGAGGCAAGGCAGAGATACTAGGAAAAAATTAGAGGTTGAAATGTTAATAAAGCAACAGGTTTTGCATCAACTCACTTTTTTTCTTTTAAAATAAATATGAAACTCTAATGTCTGAATTTATTGACTGACGGTAATCCTCAGAAAATCAAATATTTTAAAGGAATATGGCAAAAGTGTGAGGCAAAATCCTAGTCAATTTGCAAAATCACACAGTTGTACAAATGTTTTATGTTAGCACTTCAGTTGATAGATTGGATAGCACTGCACAATAACTTTTTTAACTGTTAGTAATAAGGTTTCGAAGTCTACGGTGGCAGTGCCCAGCTGTCAGACTGCACTACAGTCATAACATTCATGCAAACACATTGCCATGAACCAGTGTTCTCCATTGTCACTGCAGCTAATCTTGAGATTTGTCCAACCATTGCATCAGATGATGCTATAATTTAACCGTAAAACAATTACATTTAACAAGCACTTGAGTAATTCATATTATTCTGAGATGGAGGCATTATATAGACAGTCCCATCTGTTCACTAGGAATCTCCTGCACTTCTTTACTCATGGATCCAACATATTGTACAACCTACCAAATTCCATTCCATCCAATATCAGGGCTACATTATATTCTCAAAAGCCGACAATATCGAAGCTGATATTGTCGGCATGAGAATCGCGAAAATGCACAACATCAAAAGTGTAAATGGAAATATCCATAAGGGGTGATTTTCATTTACTGCAAGGTAGTGCGGTCTCTGAATTGGTATATTTAAGTAGTGGGGGTGTGGGGGGTGCAGGCGGGCTTGCCTCCCTACTTAAACCCATTAGGGTACTTTTTTTTTTTTTGTTGTTTTTATAAGTTCGATGTTTGAAGACATTGACCATATGGTGTTGACCATATGGTGTTCAATGTTTTCAGTTGTTGATCTTATAATATAGACCCCAATATCAGTGAAGCACTGCTCAATACTAGAACCCTGAACAAAATGTAGTCTGCATTAGAAGACCTTATGACCTTTGAAAATATCTACATTTGTGCAGTTACAACATTATCTCTCTATTTAGATTTAATGGCTACCATTTATTTAGATCTTCCAGTGAGAGTAGCTATGTGCCCAGAGGGGGATTATCTATGTTTATTTGCATCCCCATCCACGGTGGTGCAGCGGTAGCATTGTCGCCTCACAGTAAGAGGTTCTCCTGTTCGATTCTCTGCTGGACCACCTTCTGTGTGGAGTCTGCATGTCCTCCCCGTGGTAGAGTGGTGTTCAAAAGACATGCGTGAATAGGCTTCCCTTTGTTGAAGGTTGGGCGTCAGCCTCTGCACCGTAAAAATCTACTGCCGATCATTAGCGGACCGGAGTTCCACTGTGGCGACCCCTAACCAGGAAAAGCCGAAAGAAAGAAGAAGAATTTGCATCCCCATCACATTACCAGTAATCAGGGAAGGTAACAATCTTGAATTATTGAATTTTCTAGTATCTATAAGTAACCCCACCTACCACATCACTGCTAATGCATAAAATACCTCTCTCTGAGTAAATATCCATGCAAACCTTGGACTACTTAGCTTAAAAACACCTACTTTAATATGTACATCTTCAATAATACATGGATTTTATTTGAAACATGGCTTATTAATGAATATCCTTGTATACTGACCCTAACTGAAACTCGGTGCAAGGATCTCCCTCTTTATATGTATGAGATAACTTCTATGTGAGTAATGATGGTGGAACCAGTAAAAGATGTAGAGGAGGGGCAACCCTTAATGTGAAAACCAGTTCCACCATCGCTATTAGGGAATACACCATAACTAGTTCCACTGATGACAGAAGCCCAGACCGGGTGCAAATGCATATTAGTCTTGGAGGGCAGTAAACATCCCACCCTCTCCTCAATAGCTATAATGTAAGAAACTGCATATAATATGTATCCTATTGCAGTCTCAAACTAATGTATAATCCTATATATCTTTATCTTTAATGTATTAGGTTCAGGTAAACATCAGTTAGAAAAGGCCTTCCAATGGTATAACATGCAGCAATTATGCTCTGTACCTACTAGAATAAACAAATAGGAAGCAGTTCTACATTAGACCTATTAATCGCTAATAACAGACATCACTACTTCAACATGGACATAATACCAGAATTAAGTCACCAGTACCCTATTTCCTCCACCTTGTCTTTCAAAACAAAAAAATGCCTCCTCATATCGTAACTGGTAGACATTTTACCAATCACAAACAATTCTAAGTCATAACCACCTTGATGCCATTGACTGGTCATTTCTCTATGCCCAAACTGACCCAACAATTGCCATCGCCTACTTCATGTCAGCTGTAACAAAAATTCAGTACAACCTCTTCCCTCGAAGCATAAGGCATTGCCTTGCCCTCGGTTATCTGAAGGTATCAACAATCAGATAAAGCTGAGAGACAAAGCATGGGAAACCTAGAAGCAAAACCCATTAAGGAACCAGCTGCATGATGTCTATATGCAATATAGAAAACTACTAATAGTGCCAGAACTTTATATTTTAGACAAAAGAAAACACCACTATTCTCTAAAGCTTTTTTTTTGGGAAGGAAATAAATCACCTACAGGAAAGCTTTGCAACAACTCCCCTTTGCCTACCAGCACCATAAGCTTTGTTGATGAATAAACACTTATTTATCTCTTCTTCAACTGAAATAACTAATAATTTTCCAGCAACTTCCAATCTGAGATTCATAAATACCCCAATACTGTATCCTCTATCCTCTTATTCTGCTACATTCTATTTTACATATATAACTGTCAAAAAAACCAAAGACCTACTGCAAAAACTAAATACGTCAGAAGCCACATTTCCTGTGCTTCACCCTACTATCCTTTGTCTGACATCTGAAAGGAATTCTTTTAACCCTCTACACATATTTTAATCTCTCTCTTACTGCTGGCATAGTCCTACCTGAATTTAAACATTTTATTATTCTACATCTAACAAAGTATTCCTCTCCAACTATTCTAAAGAACTATAGGCCTGTCTCCAACCTACGGCCCACCACTAAGATATTTAAAAAACTGCTATATAAGCAGCTTTTTAAACACATTAAAAGTTTTGGTCTGCTTTATGATCAGCAACATGGCTTCCAAAATTGCCAAATTATAGCTACTAACTTTATAGATGGCAAGATAAAACACAGCTGCATAAAAGCAGGAGTGTTTATCGGTATAAACAAGGCATTTGAAACAGTTATTCATTCATTGCTACTCAATAACATTTCAAAACTTAACTTCAGTAACAATGTAATTGTATAGTTCCAGAATTACATAAAGTATAGAACTTTTCTACTATGTGATAATATATGTCAATGACATACTGTCTGAAAAAGGAACCCTCAACACAGGCGTCTAACAAGGGCTCATTACTGGCCCACTTCTCTTCCCTCACTCTCTCTTTAATTAGCTTAGCACTGACCTCCCACACCTTAAGTTAATCATGTACGCAAATGAAATCCCCTCCTCCTTGACTCACACAAAATGTTCAACTGTCTGCAAAGTAACCTGCAAAAATATTTCTGAAACTTTTGGAAATTTTCTCCAACAAATAAGCTGCTAATTCAAGCCTACAGCACCTTTCTTGTATGTTTAGCATCCTTAACTAAGCAACTTACTAGCTAATAGTAGGTAGTATTAGAAAGACCAAGGGCATATTAACAAAATGACACTAAGGTTGTTCATCTATGATACCTTGTAGTAGAGAAATTCATCTCTGTTTTCCACCTTATTTCCATATTTATGTTTATATTTTTGTAAATGAGAAACTGGTATGTTATTGAAGAGTGGAGTAAAATGTCGTGGCGGGAGATGGTATAATTCATTCGTGACTTTGTTAACTCAAATGACCTGAGCACATTGTTCAAACCCCAGCAAGAAGAACAAACATAGTAGATCTGGTCCTCACTTACATGACAAACAGATGTACCACTGTAACTGTTGGAGTCTCACTAGTTAAATCGGACCACAAATTAGTCGTCTTCAAACCAGCACTAATACCAGAACTCACAAAGGTGAAGTCGGACTAAAAATCTTCACCAAGGCAAACTATACTCTCCAAGGGGAAGGTATGAATGCATTCCAGGCCCCACCCTTACCTACAAGTCGTAACTTCACCAAAGCTTACACCAAAGACCTGTACAATCACTTGTATAAGTGTACAGACTCACCTGTTCCAGAGAGAATCAAACCTAGAGCCCCAAGTAAAAACAAGCCGTCCTGCTGGATATCCAGCATCAACAAACTTTTCAATAAATACAAAAAGTTGCTGTCTAGGAAAACTAAGGTGAAGCCTCCACAATAGAAAAACACTCTCCTCAGCCTCAACAGGCAAATAAGGCAACATGCCAAATTCTCTAAGGGTAACTTTGAGAAAAACTTAGCAGTCACAACCAAGGATAACCATAAGGCCTTTTACAGCTACATACGTAGCCTAAAAGGTATGACCCAAGCATGTGCTGAACTAGTACCTAATGGTATCACAAACACAGATCCCTCAGAGACAGCAAACCTGCTGGTGGACATATTTGTTGAAAAATGTTCTCAGTTATCCCCTCCAAACTTATCATAATCCTTGGCTCCAACTGTTTCCCCTACCCTACATATCCAAAGACCAGGTCATTAAAGCCTTGTTTAAGGCAAAAAACACAGCCTCTGTGGGACCAGACAGCATCCCAGGCTGTCTTCTAAACAAACTAAAATATGAACTAGTATCACCATTAAGTACCCTATTTAATTACAGCCTAACCACAGGCTATGTTCCTGTGGAATGGAGAACAACAACAGTTATTCCCCTCCACAAAGGTGGCTTAGCAACAGGCCCTGGGAATTATAGACCCATAAGTCTGACCAGCCTCATCTGTAAGGCCATGGAACATATCATCATGTACCTCATAAATAAAGACATATGTGATCTCCAAACCCTGGATCCAACCCAATTCAGCTTCATCAAGGGCAGATCCTCCCTATTAAACCTGGTGGATTTCTTCAAAAATGTGACCAGGGCCATTGATGAGGGCAAATCTGTGCACACAGAATACCTCAACTTGGCTAAAGCCTTTGACACAATACCACACTCAGGCATTACTGAAAAACTTAGCAAGCTGAATGTAAACCCCTTTGTTGTAAGATAGGTTGCCAACTGGCTCATGAACCAGTCACATACTATCAAAGTGGATGACTCCACATTTACCAGCAGACCTGTCACCAGCGGGGCACCACAAGGGTCAGTGCTGGGCCCCCTACTGTTTGGCATATACATCTCAGAAATTTAGGCCAAAACTAAGGGGCTGTGGCTGACCAATTTTGTGAATGACTGCAAACTGGGTGCAATTAGCAAATCCCCAAATGATGTCAGTATACTTCAGGAGGGTCTTACACAGACCAACGACTGGTGTCTTAGTCACAGTCTCAAACTAAATGCAAAGAAATGCATCATCATTCCCTTCAGTAAAAACAATGTCCCTTCACACTATAAAATTAACAACAATACCCTATGTACCTAAGAAGTGGTAAGGGATCTGGGATCACAAGTAGATTGTGACCTTAACTTTGACCACCATGTGTCTACTGTAGTAAGGAAGGCCTTCTAGGTAGCACATTTGATTAACAAAGGCATCACATCTAGAGCAAAGGAGGTTATAACCCCTCTATACTTATCATTAATCAGGCCCATAATTGAGTATAATGCTCCTTTTGGCATGTACTGCACAAAGCACTTGCAGCAATTGGAGAAACCTCAGAGGTTTCTAACAAAGAAGATCAAGGGACTCCAGCATGTGCCTTGCACAGATCGACTAAAGTCCATGTCACTATTCTCAGTATCGTATAGACTTCTTAGGGGAGACATGTCTGGCTTGTAGAGCAATCTGCAACCCAAACCTAATGAATTTGCTGTACATCTGTAAATCAAACGGGACCAGAGTTACTCATTCCAGGGACCCAAATATGGCCTGCAACTTGAATAAGATGTGGTGGAGGGACAGATTTGTCTTCCAGTAATTGCTGCATTTTTGCAATAGGCAACCAATTCATGTGAAACAGAGCACCTCTATTACACTGTTCAAAAGGGATCTGGATGTGTGGATGGGGCACCATAAATTTATACCAGGGATAGCACCCATAACCCTCCTGGCCATGGGCAGTCATTACTAAATACAGTCCTGGGTATTGAATAGAGTATCTATGGTATTACACTGAGATGAAAAGACTAAGCTTGAAATGACCTCTGGGTCGATAGCCTAGTAACCTCATATGATCCTATGAGCCTAAATATATATATATATATATATATATATATATATATATATATATATATATATATATATATGGATCTAGGACTTGATCGAAAGATCAAAAGCCCGAATCCATTACCACTGAACACACTTTAATGAAAGCGCTTTCATCAAAAAAGCACTTTTGTTAAAGTATGTTAAAAAACCCCACAAAATCTACTTGAATGCAGGGGCAAGCCCCCCTGTACCCCCGATGTGGGGGGTCTGTGCCCCCACACCCCCCTACTTTAATATTCTCACTCCGAGGTCACACTACAGTGGGGGAAAGGGAATTTTCCCTTACCACACCATAGTATGACCGTAACAACAAGCATACTCGTGCAAGTATGCTCACCAATTTGGGATTTGGTGAAAGATGCAGTCGAGCATCTGTACGGATCCCATATATATATGTATGTATATCTATATATATATATATATATATATATATATATATATATATATATATATATATATATATATATATACACACACACACACACATATATATATATATATATATATATATCACACTGGAGATATTGCCAGTTGTTTGTTAATATTATGAAAATAAGCAATACTTTCATATGCATTTATTAGTTGAAAAAACATGGCATCAGTTGATGTTGAGGAAAACTGTTACTGATATTTGCACTGTAGGCTGCACATCTTAAGAGAGCTTAAGAGTTCTTTACATTGGTAATTATGCAATTAAGCATATGGTTTCATATTTCTGTAAATATCTCAAACAAAACATGCACTCAGAGAATTTTTTGTTTTTGACATGTCTAGGATGTACAGTTTCCATGATATGACAATATGTTTGTGAAAGTGTAGCAAAAATGTAATTCTGGGTTGCATGCATTATAATATATTACAGTATTAATGTGTCATGCAAACTACCCACATCTGAGCAATAACAACACAATTTCCAGTGTCATTGAGCAGAAATACTTGGGTCTGGCACTGAATCCGACCTTTAGCTTTATAATCCATAAAGATGCTGTCATCCAAGATACTCACAAAGTATGTCATAGAATATCTCACCTCTTATCCCCCCCTGCTAGGATTTCTATAGCCAAAAATGTCCTCCTGCTCAAGCTAGAGTGTGTCTCCACTCTGTGGGATGATTCCCAAATACTTTTTCTCAGTGTAAACGATTTACTCTAGTGTAAGTCTGCCCTGATTCTGAAAGACTTGTTTTTGGTGTAATCAGCTTACTTCAGTTCATGGTCTTTCTGTAAACAGGCTTACAACAGAAGGCCAGATTTCAAAAGACTCACTCTTTTTTAATTTCTCCAAGTCTTTTGGGTTTTTAATACCATGACGGGAATGGACCCCATTCCAAAATCAAAGTACAATTAAAGTTCATGAAATTAGTATTGGTTCACTCTTTGATGTCAGCCAAAAGTGCTCTTCGCAGTTCCCACAATGTGCCCAGTAATGAATCCTTCTGCAGTTTGTATGGAGTTACATGAATTGGCAAAATATCTAAATATGACTGTAAATTCTTTTTTATAAGACCTGTTGTGCCTACCACTATTGGAACTGTCTGGTTATCTTTCCTCCACATTGCTCTCATTTCTGCCTGCAGATGCTGATATTTTATGACTTTGCATGGATCGTGCTATCCCTAACAGAACCAAGATGCTATCCTCCAAAAAAGGAAGCCAGTCTGGTGGGCCCCTGCCATAAACAAACTCTACAACAGAAGAAAGAAACTGTTGCAAAAAAGAGTAAAATCCCATGATTGGAGGAACTCCCTGGTCAGCCTCAGTAAGAAGCTCAGATCCCTCATAAAATCCTCCAAAGCTAGTTATGAAAACAAAATTGCCACTGATTCTAAAGACAACCACAAAACATTCTATAGCTATGTCAAGAATCTTAATGGCAAAACTCAGATCTACTCTGAGTTACAGCACAATAGCACTAAATATACAGAACCAACTGATATTGCCAACATCCTGGCAGATAGGTTCAGTGCTAACTTTACCCCCTCTCACCTCCTAAAGGGCCCATCTCTATAATGGAAGAATGCAAAGTTCCTGTAATCATGGCTGCACAGGTAAAAACCACACTCTCCAAAGCCAAGAACAGTATCCATGTGACGTTGCATTCTACACGAACTACAGAACGAACTGGCACCCCACCTAAGTACCATGTTCAATCATAGCCTCACCTCAGGCTTTGTGCCCACTGAATGGTGCACAGCGACGGTTATCCCACTCCACAAAGGGGAGCCACCACAGACCCCAGGAACTACCGCCCCACTAGCCTGATGAGCCTGATCTGAAAGGCCATGGAACGTATCATCATGGAACGTACAAACAAAGATATTGGTAATCTCCAAACTCTGGACCCCATTCAGTTCGGGTTTGTAAAAGGCAGATCATGTCTCCTAAACCTGATAGACTTCTTTGAAGCTGTCACCAAAGCTGTAGACGAGGGTAAGGTGGTTCACACAACCTATCTAGATCTCACCAAGGCTTTCAACACCACCCCCCACTCTGGAATTATAGATACACTCACTAAACTAGGTATAAATCCCTATGTCACAAGATGGGCTACCAACTAGCTCATTGACAGAACCCACACTGTGAAAGTAGCAGACTCCAAATCTGACCTCAGAACAGTGACAAGTGGAGTACCACAGGGTTCAGTCTGGGTCCTCTCCTGTTTAGTATCTACTTTTCTGAAGTACAGGCTAACACAGAAGGTCTTTGGCTAACGAAGTTCGCAGATGGTTGCAAACTCGGAGCCATAACTATGTGGACATCCTACAAAAGATCCTCACTGAGACAGATGCCTGGTGTCAAAGCCATGGCCTCAAGCTCAATGCCAAAAAGTGCATTGTCATCCCCTTTGGTAAAAACTCTGTACCCATGAACTACCACTTAGGCGGTAGTCTACTTAACACTGAAAGTATGATAAGAGACCTTGGGACACAAGTGGACAGTAGTCTCTCCTTTGATAATCACATCACCACAGTAGTCAGGAAATCCTTCTACGTGGCACACCTCATCATAAAAGGTTTCTCATCCAGGAAAAAAAAGGTCATTGTTCCCCTCTACTCATCATTCATTAGACCCATTATAGAGTACAATGCCCCTTTTGGTATGTACCTCAGAAGACATCTACAACAACTGGAAAGGCCACAGAAATACCTCACAAAGAGGATTACTGGCCTAAAACAGATGCCCTACGCAGACCGTCTCAAAAAACTCCAGCTATACTTTGTTGCATATCGCCTACTCAGAGGCGATCTCTGCCTAACATACAAAGCTATGTCAAACCCAGAGCTGTTCATAGGTTCATAGGTAGGTACTGGGCTATCTGCCTGAGTGCATTTATAAGCCTAGCCAGTGTGTGTCATCTTTCGCCACCCCATTGATTAATTAACTGTGTCTCTGTCAAGAAGAGCCAATGAAGTGATCCCAGGGGTGTATTTTCTGTTACCCATCCACTCGTCAAGGTTTCTCTTGAAGACTGTCAGTGAGGGGCTCTGCCTAATGTAGTTAGGAATTTTTTTTCAAAGCATGGGGAGTCTCTGTCACAGTATTCAATCCCTCCAGCATGTTCTATTTATTGTTGTGGTGAGATTTAGCTCTCTAGAGCGAGTGGCTCGCAGTGACTTGGATTTCTTTAGGTGGAGCATGTCCATCAATTCTGAGGTGTACATGGCTTTGTAAGTCAGGCAGAGATCACCTCTGAGTAAGCGATATGCCACTGAGTACAGCTGGAGTTTTTCCAGTCGGGCTGCATAGGACATATGTTTGAGGCCAGTAATCATCTTGGTGAGATACTTTTGTGGTCTTTCCAGCTCTTGGAAGTGTCTTGTGAGGTACATCCCAAACGGGGCATTGTACTCTATGATGGGTCGGATGAGTGATGAGTAGAGGGGCACTATAACCTTTTTATTTCTAGATGCAAACCCTTTAGTAATTAGATGGGCTACATAGAAGGATTTCCTAACTACTTTGGCAATATGATTGTCAAAGGAGAGATTACTATCTACCTGGGTCCCCAGATCTCTTATTACCTCTTCTGTATTAGGGGTATCCCACCTATGTGGTAATTCATGGGTGTTTTGTTTTTCCCAAATGGGATGACTATGCATTTTTTGGCATTTAGCTTGAGACCATGACTTTGACACCAGGTGTCTGTCTCAGTAAGGCCCTTTTGGAGAATGTCCGTGTCAGCCGGAGAGTCAGTTATGGCTCCCAGTTTGCCTGTACTTCTGAGAAGTATATGTCAAACAGTAGGGGTCCCGGGACCGAGCCTTGTGGGACACCACTTGTGACTGGTTTAGAGTCGGACCTGGAGCCCGCTATTTTTACTGTGTGAGTTCTGTCTGTAAGCCAGTTGGTAACCCATCTCATGATGTAGGGGTTTATGTTCAGGCTGGTGAGTTTTTCTATAATTCCCGAGTGGGGAATGGTGTCAAAAGCCTTGGTGAGGTCAAGGTAGGCTGTGTGAACTACCTTGCTCCACTTAAAGAAATCCCAATCCCTCAAAGCTACATGCTCTAGGGACCTAAACCTTGTCACCACAATAAACAGAACATGCTGGAGGGATTGATACCTGTCCCAGAGACTTCCCATACTCTGGAACAAACTACCTATCTATATCAAGCAAAGCTCCTCATTAGCATTCTTCAAGAAAAAGCTTGATGATTGGATGAGAAATAGGAAATTCACCCTGGGGATCACTTCTGTGGCTCTGCTTAACAGGGGCACAGGAAATCATTTTCTTCGGTGGCAAAAGCCAGGGTAACTTTTTGGCTAGACTTATATAGGCCCTAGGGCCAATAGCCTAGTACATACCTATGAACTTATGAACCTATGAATGTGAAAAAGTATTGTGTTTTTTAGAGTAGGAATGAGAGCATATGTGTTTAGTTCTGAATTGGTCTGTTATGTAGTTCTCGAACAATTTTGGGCAGATATTATTATAATGTGCAGTGTCTGTATATGAGAGTGCATAATATAGTGTTATGCTACTAAGTTTAGGGATATTGCTAGAGTGATAACTTGTGGAGTTATAAAGAATTATGAGAAGACAGACTAGATTTAGTTGTCTAGCACCATGACTGTACTGGGCTTCATCCAATCACACCACTCACAATGACCACAATGGGCTTCATTCAATGACACCACTCACAGTGGCCATGCTGGGCTTCATCCAATGGCATCACTCACTTTGACCACACTGGGCTTCATCCAATCACACTGTTCACTATGACTTACTGGGCTTCATCCAATCACACCACTCACAATGACCACACTAGGCTTCATCCAGTGACACCATTCACTATGACCGCACAAGGCTTCATCCAGTGACACCACTCACTATGACCACACAGGGCTTCATTCAATGGCACCACTCACTATGACCACACTGGGCTTCATTCAATCACACCACTTACTATGACCGCAATGGGCTTCATCCAAAGGCACCACTCGCTATGACCACTCAGGGCTTCATCCAATGGCACCATTCACTATCACCATGCTGGGCTTCATCCAATTGCACCACGCACTATGACCACACAGGGTTTCATCCAATGATTCTACTCACTAAGAACACACAGGGCTTCATCCAATGGCACCACTCACAATGACCATACTGTTCTTCATCTAATCACACCACTCACTATGACCACACTGAGCTTCATCCAATGATACCACTCACTATGACCACACTGGGCTTCATCCAATCACACCACTCACTATGACTGCACTGGGCTTCATTTAATCACACCACTCACTATGACCACACTGGGCTTCATCCAATCACATCACTCACTATGACCACACAGGGCTTCATCCAATCGCACCTCTCACTATGACCACACTGGGCTTCATCCAGTGGCACCACTCACTATGACCACACTCAGCTTCATCTAATCACACCACTCACTATGATCACACAGGGCTTCATCCAATCGCACCACTCATTATAACCACACTGGGCTTTATTCAATCACACCACTCACTATGACCACACCAGACTTCATCCAATGACACCACCCACTATGACCACACTGGGCTTCATCCAATTGCACCACTGACTATGTCCACACAGGGTTTCATCCAATTGCACCTTTCACTATGACCACATTGGGCTTCATACAACCACACCACTCACAATAACCGCACTGGACTTCATCCAATGACACAACTCACAGTGGCCATGCTGGGCTTCATCCAGTGGCATCACTCACTTTGACCACACTGGGCTTCATCCAATCACACTGTTCACTATGACTGTACTGGGCTTCATCTATTCACACCACTCACAATGACCACACTAGGCTTCATCCAATGGCACCATTCACTATGACTGCACTGGGCTTCATCCAGTGGCACCACTCAGTATAACCACACAGGTCTTCATCCAATGGCACCACTCACTATGCTGCACTCAGCTTCATCCAATCACAACACTCATGATGACCACACTGGGCTTCATCCAATTACACCAGTCACTATGACCATCAAGACCTCATTGAATGATATCACTCACTAGGACCACACTGGGCGTCATCCAATAGCACCACTCATTATGACCACACAGGGCTACATCCAATGGCACCACTCACTATGACCACACTGGGTTTCATCCAATGGCACCACTCGCTATGAATGCACACGTCTTCATCCAATCACACCATATGACTGCACTCGGCTTCATCCAAAGGCACCACTCGCTATGACCACTCAGGGCATCATCCAATGGCGCCATTCACTATGACTATGCTGGGCTTCATCCAATACTACCATTCACTATGACCACATTGGGCTTCATTCAATCACACCACTCATTATACCCACACTGGACTTCATCCAATGGCACCACTCACTATGACCGCACTCAGCCTCATCTAATCACACTACTCACTATGACCACACAAGGCTTCATCCAATCACACCACTCACTATGACCACACTGGGCTTCATTCAGTCACACCACTCACTATGACCACACTGGGCTTCATACAATCATACCACTCACAATGACCGCACTGGGCTTCATCCAATGACACAACTCACAGTGGCCATACTGGGCTTCATCCAATGGCATCACTCACTTTGACCACACTGGGCTTCATCCAATCATACTGTTCACTATGACCACACAGGGCTTCATCCAATGACATCACTCACTATGACCACACTGGGCTTCCTCCAATGATAAAAGTCACTATGGGCACACTGGGCTTCATTCAGTGGCTCCACTCAGTATAACCACACAGGGCTTCATCCAATGCCACCACTCACTATGACTGCACTCAGCTTCATCCAATCACACCACTTATGATGACCACAGTGGGCTTCATCCAATGACACCACTCACAGTGGCCATGCTGGGCTTCATCCAATGGCATCAGTCACTTTGACCACACTGGACATCATCCAATCACACTGTTCACTATGACTATACTGGGCTTCATCCATTCACACCACTCACAATGACCACACTAGGCTTCATCCAATGACACTATTCACTATGACTGCACTGGGCTTCATCTAATTACACCAGTCACTATGACCATCAAGGCTTCATTGAATGCTATCACTCACTATGACCACACAGGGCTTCATCCAATGGCACCACTCACTATGACTGCACACAGCTTCATCCAGTCACACCACTCACGATTACCACACTGGGCTTCATCTAATTACACCAGCCACTATGACCATCAAGGTTTCATTGAATGATATCACTCACTATGACCACACTGGGCTTCATCCAATGGTGCCACTCATTATGACCCCACAGGGCTACATCCAATGGCACCACTCACTATGACCACACTGGGCTTCATCCAATGGCACTACTCACTATGACTGCACAGGTCTTCATCCAATAACACCACTCACAATGACCACACTAGGCTTCATCCAATGACACTATTCACTATGACTGCATTGGGCTTCATCTAATTACACCAGTCACTATGACCATCAAGGCTTCATTGAATGCTATCACTCACTATGACCACACAGGGCTTCATCCAATGGCACCACTCACTATGACTGCACACAGCTTCATCCAGTCACACCACTCACGATTACCACACTGGGCTTCATCTAATTACACCAGTCACTATGACCATCAAGGCTTCATTGAATGATATCACTCACTGTGACCACACTGGGCTTCATCTAATGGTGCCACTCATTATGACCACACAGGGCTACATCCAATGGCACCACTCACTATGACCACACTGGGCTTCATCCAATGGCACCACTCACTATGACTGCACAGGTCTTCATCCAATAACACCACTCACTATGACCACAATTGGCTTTATCCAATGACATCACTCGCTATGACTGAAATAGGCTTCATCCAATCACACCACTCTCTAATATATTAGCAGAAAGTTTATCTCATATATCTCCTACCTACAAGTTTTCTCCTTCTACCATCCAGTCTTCTGTCTAAGAGTACCTCAATATGAGTCCAAGAAGCTATTTTTGAAGCTAGAAATACTAGCTCTACCATTCCAGACAGCATACCAGGATGTTTTCTTGTTATTTGTCTTAGCCTCTCCATAGGGTATCTTCCCAAGGCCTGGAGAACTGATGTGGTACCTCTTGTCTCTTAGCCCTGACACTGTCTATGAAAAGTGCAGTCCAATTAGCTTTAACAGTATCATTTGTCAAATAATGGAACATATAATCATAGAACTTATGAACAAAGACATCCGTAGCTTATAAACCCTTGACCCAATCCAGTTTAACTTTCTGAAAGGTAGATACTGCCTATTTAACTTGGTGGATTCCTTTGAGAATATCACAAAGGCATTGGAGGAATGCAAACCTGTGCATACTGGTTATATGGATCTGGCAAAAGCCTACATTATAAGTTTTCCATCTAACATTGTAGAAAAACTGCTGCATTTGCATATCAGCCTCTACATAACTTATTACATAATTAGTGGCTTTCGGGTAGAACCCACTCAAATGAGAATAGTGGAGCACTTTCCCATAAAAGAATTTTCACTAGTTGCACCCCCCCCGGGTTCAATACTGGCCCACAGCTCTTCGGCATCTACTTTGCTGATGTCAAGGCTGACATCAATGGCCTCTAATTGATTAAATTTGCTAATAGCTGCAAACTTTATTAGCTCATATGACACCAATCATATCCTCCAAAATGTCTATGTCTCAATAGCTCATGCTGTCAGAACCATGGGCAAAGGCTAAACACAAAGAATTGCATATTGTACTCCTTGTGAAGCAGAAGTAGTCCCTCACCTACTATATAAATGACACCCCCTCTCAAAATAGTTTCTATCACTAGAGACCTGGGAACATTTGTGCATAATGAATTACCCTCTGATCACCATATATCAAGTGTTAAGAAATCTTTGTACCTAGCCTAGCTAATCACTAATGGCATAATGCTCAGGCCAGACAAAATCATTGTCTCTCTATGCTTCTCTTCATTGGGCCCATAATTGAATATAATGCATTCTTTGGCATGCGCTAGAAAAATGTCAATAGTTTTCTTACAACAAAAAGTCATGAGTATGATGAGCTCCTTAAACTACACAGAGTGACTAAACACCATGTCTCTCTTCTCTGTCTCTTGTGGACTTCTGTGTGGTAACCTAGATAAATATTTAGATTACGTACATGTTATTAAATATACAAATCTTTCACATAAATATTCAGTAAATGACAAAGAAAAACAGAAATCCTGCATCCTATTTGTGGACTTTTAGATGAAAGTGAGTAACTATTTCTGGATGCTGTTTGCTGTCACCTTGGATTCTGCCTGCTCTGGACATCCTTTGATCTTGCTGTCTGTACAGCAGTATCTGTTAATCGTTACAAGCTCAGTATCAAGAAGCCTTCTAGCCAGGTTACGTAATGGTCTATACAGGTGGGCCTTTTCTGCTTGGCAGTGTTCCAGGTGTTGTGCATGCTTGCAATAGTGAATATATGCCAAGTGTAGTATGTGTAGAGACATGGTTAGGGTGCATATTTCTGTACTATGTGTAACAAGCAGCAAACATCCTTTTTTTGTTCATCATGTATCTCCACCAGGTACAAGTGTCTATTTTAATAAAACTAACAAACCCAAAAGATATTTGTAGGAAATCACTGACTATTTTAGTGCATTCATCTCATCAAGTAGTGATATTTCATCAGTCTTGTTTGGCTACTTTTATTAGTACAGTTTTTAATAACAGACTGCTTTTCCATTTGATTTGCATTCTATTTTACAAATGTCTGCTTTCAGAAGTAGCCCAAAGCAGTGTATGGTTATGTGACGTGGTGAGAGTCATGCAGTTCAGGTGGACACTGACAGTCTCAACATTATGCAGCCCCTTAACAACTCATAGCCCCTCTCCCTGAAATGCTGGACCACCAACCATTTTGCAGCTTCTCTTCTGGTCTGGCATGTTTTATTCAGTACTTAATATGCAGCTGTAGATGTAACATATTATAAATAAATAAAACCCCCAAAGCAGAGGGGACTTTTGGCAACTTCCATAAGGTTTGCAGATGAGAAGGAAACTAAAGAAAGTAGAAACTCATCAGGAGTCAAATAAAATGTATGCTGATAAATATGGAATCTGGTATTGTGAGTGCTTTACAAGAGTCAAGATGAGAGCCCCTAGAATAATAATTTGGTGTCACAGAGGTTATTTTCTGTTCATAGAAACTTATCATTTTAGCCAAGCTTTGTTCATAAATAAAGTATTTTGAGACTGTGCAACTGTTGCAAGGGAGAGAAGAAGGTTGAGTGAGTGACACACTGAGATTGTTACATGCGAGGGAGAGAAGGAGGGTGAGTGAGTGACACATTGAGATTGTTACATGCAAGGGAGAGAAGAAGGGTGAGTGAGTGACACATTGAGATCGTTACATGCAAGGGAGAGAAGGAGGGTGAGTGAGTGACACATTGAGATCGTTACATGCAAGGGAGAGAAGGAGGGTGAGTGAGTGACACACTGAGATCGTTACATGCAAGGGAAAGAAGGAGGGTGAGTGAGTGACACACTGAGATTGTTACATGCAAGGGAGAGAAGGAGGGTGAGTGAGTGACACATTGAGATCGTTACATGCAAGGGAGAGAAGGAGGGTGAGTGAGTGACACATTGAGATCGTTACATGCAAGGGAGAGAAGGAGGGTGAGTGAGTGACACATTGAGATCGTTACATGCAAGGGAGAGAAGGAGGGTGAGTGAGTGACACATTGAGATCGTTACATGCAAGGGAGAGAAGGAGGGTGAGTGAGTGACACATTGAGATTGTTACATGCAAGGGAGAGAAGGAGGGTGAGTGGGTGACACATTGAGATTGTTACATGCAAGGGAGAGAAGGAGGGTGAGTGAGTGACACATTGAGATCATTACATGCAAGGGAGAGAAGGAGGGTGAGTGAGTGACACATTGAGATCGTTACATGCAAGGGAGAGAAGGAGGGTGAGTGAGTGACACACTGAGATCGTTACATGCAAGGGAAAGAAGGAGGGTGAGTGAGTGACACACTGAGATTGTTACATGCAAGGGAGAGAAGGAGGGTGAGTGAGTGACACATTGAGATCGTTACATGCAAGGGAGAGAAGGAGGGTGAGTGAGTGACACATTGAGATCGTTACATGCAAGGGAGAGAAGGAGGGTGAGTGAGTGACACATTGAGATCGTTACATGCAAGGGAGAGAAGGAGGGTGAGTGAGTGACACATTGAGATCGTTACATGCAAGGGAGAGAAGGAGGGTGAGTGAGTGACACATTGAGATTGTTACATGCAAGGGAGAGAAGGAGGGTGAGTGGGTGACACATTGAGATTGTTACATGCAAGGGAGAGAAGGAGGGTGAGTGAGTGAAACATTGAGATCGTTACATGCAAGGGAGAGAAGGAGGGTGAGTGAGTGACACATTGAGATCGTTACATGCAAGGGAGAGAAGGAGGGTGAATGAGTGACACATTGAGATTGTTACATGCAAGGGAGAGAAGGAGGGTGAGTGAGTGACGCACTGAGATCGTTACATGCAAGGGAGAGAAGGAGGGTGAGTGAGTGACACACTGGGGTCATTACATCTAAGAGAGAGAAGGAGGGTGAGTGAGTTCATAGGTTCATAGGTTCATACTAGGCTATCTGCCCTAGGGCATTTATATGCCTAGCCCAAAGTTTTGTGGCTTTCACCACCCCTTAAGTTGAAGGATACTATGCCCATTATTTTTGCCGTGCCTCTGTCCAGCAGTGACACAGAGGTGATCCCCGGGGTAAACCTGCGATCTCCCATCCATTGGTCAAGATTTCTCTTGAACAAAGCCAGCGAGGTGCTCTGCCTCACATGTACCGGGATTTTGTTCCACAGCATAGGGAGTCTCTGGGTGATGAATCTGTCCCTCCAGCATGTCCTATGTATGACCGTGTTAAGGTTTAAGTCTCTTGCTCTTGTAGTTCTGCTGGATTTAGATTTTTTGAGGTGGAGCATGTCCATTAATTCTGGGTTGGACATGGCCTTGTATGTCAGGCACAAGTCACCTCTGAGCAGACGGTATGCGACTGAATAGAGCTGGAGTTCCTTCAGTCGGGCAGCATAAGACATATTTTTGAGACCCTTTATCCTTTAGGTGAGGAATTTTTGGGGTCTTTCCAATTGCTGCAGGTGTCTGGTAAGATACATTCCGAATGGGGCATTGTACTTAATCATTGGTCTGATGAGTGATGAGTACAGGGGAACAATGACCTCCCTTGATCTGGATGTGAATCCCTTCATGATCAGGTGGGCAATGTAGAAGGTCTTCCTAACTACTTTGGCAACGTGAGTGTCAAAGGAAAGGTTACTGTCAACCTGGGTCCCCAGATCCCTGATAACCTCTTCTGTGCTTAGTGGATTGCCACCTATATGGTAGTTAGGGGTAACCTTGTTTTTCCCGAAGGGTATGACTATGCATTTTTTGGCATTTAACTTTAGGCCATGGCTCTGGCACCAGTTATCCATTTCTATGAGACCCTTCTGAAGGATATCTGTGCCTGATGTGTTTTCAACTATGGCACCCAGTTTGCAGTCATCTGCAAACTTTGTCAGCCATAATCCTCCTGTGTTTGCCTGTACTTCTGAAAAGTAGATGCCGAACAAGTGGGGGCCCAGGACTGAGCCCTGTGGGACACCACTTGTGACCGGCTTGGAGTCTGACCTGGCGCTAGCAACTCTGACCCTGTGGGTTCTGTCACTTAGCCAGTTTGCAACCCATCTTGTGACGTATGGGTTTACATTTAAGCTGGTGAGTTTTTCAATGATGCCCGAGTGGGGTATTGTGTCGAAAGCTTTTGCAAGGTCAAGGTAGGCTGTGTGGACTGGCTTGCCTTCATCAATGGCCTTTGAGACTGTTTTGAAAAAGTCAACCAAGTTTAAAAGGCATGATCTGCCCTTGACAAAGCCAAACTGGGTTTGATCCAATGTCTGTAAGTCCCCTATGTCTTTATTTATGAGTTCCATTATGATCCTCTCCATAGCTTTGCAGACCAGGCTTGTTAAGCTAATGGGGCGGTAATTTCCAGGGTCTGTGGAAGCACCGCCTTTGTGAAGTGGGATCACAGTTGCCGTACGCCACTCCTTGGGTACGTATCCTGAGGTGAGGCTAAGATTAAACAACTGCCTTAAATGCGGGTTTAATTCCTCATTGAGTTCGTGGAGCACACAGCCGGGGACACCATCTGGTCCCATAGATGCTGTGTTTTTCGCCTTGGAGAGAGCAGTTTTCACCTGTACATTTGAGATGTTTGGGAGGCTACATTCTGCTGGGATAGATATCTCTCCTTTTGGGGGGAAGGGGGGGGGGGGAGAAATTTGCACTGAACCTGTCAGCCAGTATATTGGCAATGTCTGTTGGTTCAGTGATTTTTGCATCATTTTGAACTAATTCTGAGCATATCTGGGAGTTTTCACCCAGGTTTCTAACATAGCTAAAAAAGGCCTTATGATTGTCTTTTGAGTCTTTGGAGATTTTTCTCTCAAAATTTGCCTTGGATGATTTTATGAGTGATCGTAGTTTTTTACTTATAATGATCAAGGATGTCTTCCCTTTTAAGGATTTTGCTCTATCTTGTAGTAGCTTTCTCCTTTTATTGTAGAGCTTGTTTATGGCTGGAGTCCACCAGACTGGGTGCTTGCCTTTGGTGGAAAGAGTCTTTGTTTTATTTGGGATTGCCTGATCCATGCAGTCCTGGAGGTGCTGGTAGAAGGCATTTGTAAGTGATTCAGTGGCTTGGGTAGTGGTTTTCACTGGCTCGGGGGCCTTGAAGGATACCACACCAGTCTTAAGAAGTGTGAAGTCGGCTTTTGAGAAGTTTTTCACTGTGGTCTTATTTATCTGGGGTGGGGGCGGGATATGGACTTCCAGTGAGATTAGTTTATGATCTGATCTCACCAATGAGGGATATACTTCCGGTGTTGAACATTTTGTCCCCATGTTTGTGATGATGAGATCTAGTATGTTTTCTCCTCTTGTGGGGACGGTGACTAGTTGTTCCATGGCATTAGAGTTTATGAACTCTAGGAACCTTTGGGCTAGAGTGTTGGGGCTTGAGTAATGATCCCAGTCTATATTCGGGTAGTTGAAGTCACCTAATATGATGGTGTTCGGAGATACATTTATACCCTCCAGTGTCTTCAGGAAAGCTGTGTGAGTTTCCTGAGTTTGAGAGGGTGGCCTGTAACATGCTACAAATTGCAGAGCAGTCTTGCCTATGGTTAATTGCACCTGGATGGTCTCCGAGTGACACATTGAGATCGTTACATGCAATGGAGAAAAGGAAGGTGAGTGAGTGACACACTGAGATTGTTACATGCAAAGGAGAGAAGGAGGGTGAGTGAGTGACGCATTGAGATTGTTACATGCAAGGGAGAGAAGGAGGGTGAGTGAGTGACACACTGAGATTGTTACATGCAAGTGAGAGAAGGAGGATGAGTGAGTGAGTGACACATTGAGATCGTTACAGGTACTTGTAGAGGAACAGAGAGGCTGAGGAAATGGTACTCCAACATCACTACATGCAAGATAGTTGTTAAGGAGCGGCAGGCTATGGGGGGGGTGCACCAGCATTACTACATGTTGGCATATCAGATGCTTGTGGGGGACAGGCAGGCTGGGTGGGGGAGTGGTACACAAGCATTACTACATGTCGGTATGTCAGATGTTTGTGTGGGGACAGGCAGGCCGGGGGGGGGGGGAGTGGTACACAAGCATTACTACATGTCGGTATGTCAGATGTTTGTGTGGGGACAGGCAGGCCGGGGGGGAGTGGTACACAAGCATTACTACATGTTAGCATAACAGATGCTTCTGTGGGAACAGGCAGGCCGGGGGGGGGAGTGGTACACAAACATTATTACATGTCAGCATGTTAGATGCTTCTGTGGAGACAGCCAGGCTAGTGGAGGGAGAGGTACACCAGCATCACTACATGAAAGATCATTTTAGCCAAGCATTGTTGATAAATAAAGTATTTTGAGACTGTGCAACTGTTGCAAGGAAGAGGGGGCTAAGTGAGTGACACATAAAGATTGTTACATGCAAGGTATTTGTAAATGAATGGAGAGGTTGGGGAAATGATACTTCAGTATCACTACATGCAAGATATTTGTTGGGAGAGAGGCAGGCTGGGAAAGTGTTTCACCAACATCACTACATGCAAGATTTTTTGGGAGAAGGGGCAGCCTGGGGAAGCAGTTAGCATCACTACATGCAAGATGTTTTTTGGGGAGTGGTAGGATGCGGAGGGTGGTACACCAGCAAGCATTACTACATGTCGGCATGCCAGATGCTTGTGTGAGGACAGCCAGGCTAGTGGGGGTAGAGGTACACCAACATCACTACATGAAAGATGCTTGTGAGGGCAAGATGAAGCTGAGTAGTGGTACACCAGTATCACTAAATGGGAGATGAGTTTTGGGGGAGAGGAGTGAGAGGTGTGGCAAAGAATAATAACTGCATAGTTAGGGTGGGTCAAAGGAGAAGTGCCCTGGATGCAAAATGTTGAGGGGGTGCCATCCCAGTAGTTCTTTTTTGCGTACTGGCTTTTAAAAGACAGTAGTGCATTTGCAGTCAAACCTGTATATCTATCCAGATTTTCTCAGAATGTCCAGATTTT
The DNA here is from genome assembly GCF_019279795.1 of Protopterus annectens. NCBI lineage: Eukaryota > Metazoa > Chordata > Ceratodontiformes > Protopteridae > Protopterus > Protopterus annectens. Next base: position 1,780,871,311 of record NC_056744.1, on the reverse strand, counting down.
TGCCTCAATTTTTTAGTGTGTTTCTCATAAAATGTGTGGTTTTCTGGCAAATCACTGGGATGATCTGAGGATTGAAGCCACCAAATAATGACATACATTTGAGTTTCAGACTTTAAATCCTTCAGATAATGTATGTTAAAACAACCCAGTTACTCCAAAAACTTCCTAAGTTTATAAGAGCAATATTTAAAATCTGTCCCTCTTTTTGGACCTTTGTTCCCCATTTTGTCAGGCTTTGTCCAGATTTCTTGCACTAACAGGTTGAGAGATATGATGCTGTAAGTGCTCTGTGTGTGGTCTAAATTATAGCAACAGCTTGGTACATTTGCAGCCAACAGCTTTCTACAGTTTAAGAGAAAAAAAAGATTTCTTGATTTCTTTTCCTGTTTTTTTTTAACTAAAACCTGAGCCCTCTAGCACTCTATGTGTTTTATAAACTTTAGCAACTGGTGCTAGGTGTTTATTGGGGAAGAGGTAAGCTATGCCTCTGTTGCTAGGTGTTTATTAGGAGAAGGGGAAGCTATGTCTCTGGTACTACGTGTTTATTGGGGGAAGAGGTAAGCTATGCCTCTGGTGCTAGGTGTTTATTGGGGAAGGGGGAAGCTATGCCTCTGGTGCTAGGTGTTTTTGGGGAAAGGGGAAAACTATGCCTCTGGTACTAGGTGTTTATTGGGGGAAGGGGGAAGCTATGCCTCTGGTGCCAGGTGCTTATTGGGAGAAGGGGTAAGCTATGCCTCTAGTGCTAGGTGTTTATTGGGGGAAGGGGTAAGCTATGCCTCTGGCGCTAGGTGTTCTTTGGGGGAAGGGGTAGAGTGGGTAAATGGAACTCCTGTATCATTTAACACAAAGTGCTTGTTGGGGGAGGGGAGCTTGGTTGATGGGGGACTAGCATAATTGCACACCAGTGTCACTACATGCAAGATGCTTACACACATGAACAAAAATATTACAGGAACATTTTTGACAAAGTGTCTTGTTTTAAGTGAGTTGTGCATGAGAACACATTGTAGAAGGGATGTGGATATAATTTTCTATAACCAAAGGGACTGCATCCCAAAGTCACTAAACCAAAATAATTACTTTTTTCTTATTTAAGTACTTATGCATATGTGTGTGTGTGTGTGTGTGTGTGTGTGTGTGTGTGTGTGTGTGTGTGTGTGTGTGTGTGTGTGTGTGTGTGTGTATTTGAATCCTTACATTAGTAGAACAAACTATTCAGTGCATCTGAATGTTTTTCTCATACTAAAACTATTTAACAGGAATCTGAATTACAGATTATGTTTCAGAAATAAATTATGTTGCAAATTGTGATGGCTGTTATGGATGTTTCAATTGTAGAGGATTGGTCAGCAAATACAGTCGGAGTGCAATGTAGTAAATGCAACAGCTGTGGTAGCATAACAAAGGTCCTATACATTCCTAAAGCAATGAAACCCAGACCATATAGCATGTTTAATGTTTGGTGACATTAGAAAAGTCAAAATCTATGTTCTTTCATGACATTGTGCAGATATTACAGTCACTTCATTCCACATCATTTTTCAGACGTAAACACTTCTGCTATGTGTGTGTGTGTGTGTGTGTGTGTGTGTGTGTGTGTGTGTGTGTGTGTGTGTGTGTGTGTGTGTGTGTGTGTGTGTGTGTGTGTGCGTGTGTGTAAAAGGATTATTTCCGACTGTCAGGCAGTTCTGCATATGAGTATACTGGAAGTGAAGCCAGTCTTTCTGTCCCTTTAATTATTTCAGGACGCACTGTCCTAGGATATAATAGCCATCCACAACAACAACAACAATATCATGGCAGTGGTGTGGTACATCAGTAAGCAGGGGGAACCTGCTCATATATACATTGGAGGTTTCAGTACAGGATGTATTATTCTGTCACTTTTTTGAAATAAGTCATAATCCCACCTGACCTAATTTCATTGCAGACAAGTTCAGCTGTTCACTGCTGATGCATCACAATTGGTTCCAAAGTCCTTTGATGGTGCAGAGGCTTTTCTATCAGAATAACAAGCTGTTCTGCAATCTTTCTACCTCAGCAATCACTGCCAAGTGCAACACCTTCTACTTCTAAATTCTGCACTTGAGGGATAGCTAAAGATGTACTAGTCTAAAAGTCCATATCCTTGCACTGTTCTAATTCATGCATTCTGGAATATTTGGCACCCATATTAAATTTTTACTAAGGCATAGTAGCTTTGTCTCTGACTTCTTTAAAAGTATGCAAAGCCTTTGTTATAGATGGACACTACCATTTAAAAGACACAGTCTCTCTATGGGACTTTGATCTGGAGAAGCTGTTTGTGCCACCAAGTGAGTCTGCAACTTCCACTGAGTTAAAATTCCCTTTTTGTAAAATTTCTTTTCTAGTTGCCTCAATGATTTCTGAGCTACAGCTCTCTATACTGAGGCTCCTTATTTGATGTTTTATAAAATTTCCTTAAGTACTAAACTTTCTTTTTTGCCTAAAATTCCTAAGGAATCCAGCCTCAACCAGTGCACACGCCTTATATTTTTTGCTCAGTGTTCTAACTACAGAATATGCCTTCTTCATTGCATGAATGTACACAAACAGATGAGGTTTTATTTTCATAAAACTAGGGCAGTCAGAAAGGATACATAGCTCTCACTACCTTCTGTAATAAAAAAATATGGTATAAAGATTATTTTGCTTTAATTTTGTTTACCAGGTTTATTTGACTGGGTTTAGTCAAAAGTGCCTTTTCAGTGGAGGCCTGGGAAGAATGTTTCTAAGCTAACCCTAACAGATTGAATTTTACTCTGTCTTATATACAATAAGTCTCTTCTGGCAATTCAAAAAATATATTCTATAGGAGCAGTTGCTATGTCTCAAACTTTATTTCTTTTGGAATGCATCTCTGGATGCTATTTCTGAAGCTACCTGGCCTTTTTTGATTGCTTTCATAAGATGCTGTAAGCTTGATGTGATATCAGGGGCCAAGAAGTGTAATTAGGGTGGGGTGGTAGAAGTAGCTTCACAGTGTACAAGGTGCTATAGGGTGCTATCAGCAGATACAGATCAGCCAGTAGTGCAGAAGTTGCATTTGTTTCTGTAGTGGCATTTCTGAATGCTGATATGGTAATGAATAACTGCTTGCTGTTAGACTTGAGGCTGAAGTACTTGCTTCATGTGTGATATAACTTCTAGCAAGGTGGTTGCTACAGTGTACAAATATAGCAACCACCTTGCTGCAGTTTTTAAATGTAAGGGATTTCTTTATTCTTTCCTTTTAATTTGCTCTCAGTTTGAAGTTCAGGGGCACAAAGACTTGTCTGCTCATTAGAACAGCAAAGATAAGATAGACCAAAGTCACACCATTCAGGAGAATTAGTACTGGACTCTGGCCTGCTGTTACAGAGGGCAGACCTCCTCCCATGATATATGGAATTTCTGTGGTTTCCATAGCGATAGACTGGACAAGCTCATCTATGCTCATTATCATACACACTCTTAAACCCCTCCCACCTTTGTATGTCGCTGGTTTACAATTATAATATTAATTTTACTCCATGCTATGTGAGGGAATGACACAGTCATGCTTTCTGAGAAGGGGTGGGACCATGGCAGCCCGGGAAAGTTTTATAACTGAGCTATGCTAATGGCTGCCCTCCTTTGTCCTCTTCTTACCAAGGATATACCAGCTCATGTTCAACTACTATTATTTGTACATGCATAACTTTCATTTCCTCACAACTCATAAAAGACTGCTCACAGCCAATGTGATTTATATGTCCATGGTTTGACGCAGAAGGAGATGGTTACCAAATGACATAAAACAAACAAAAAAATGAGACAAGACAATGTTGCCAGTAGTTGTAGAAACAGTACGAATACATGTGAGAAACGTCTTCAACTAAAATGTGGTGGAGTCAATGCACTTCGTTTGCTAGCCAAGTGATGAACTTGGAAAATCCTGTGAGTTTCAAGGGAACTAAAAGAAAGATGGAAGCCCAAAGTAAATGATGGGTGGGTGCAACTGCTTAGGACTTAGCTGTAAGCTGGGTGAGTGTAGTCAAATTAGCCAAAGTGAAACTGTTTGAACTGCAGGCTTTGCACACTTCCTTCATATAACATTGGTCACGGCAAAGGGATGTTTCTCTTTACACTCAAGTTGACATGACTCCAGAGCTAATCAATAGACTATGGGGGCAGGGGGCATACAACCATCAGCATGGAAGAGATTTCTTCCCAATAACTTAAACTAATTTTCTATCACTGTTTTCAATGAAGGTCTGATTGATGAACTGGGCATCCCAGAATAGGTAGAGATCCCCTTCTGGACAGATGTGGTCAGTTTCTTTTTTTAAGTTTTATATGCCCAGCTATTTATTTTATTTATAATTTAATTTTACTCAGCTTTCTTAGTGGTGTGTTGGAATGTGCTTCATTAAGCCTTCTGTGTCCAGACTCTAAAAAAGATATCAGTAACTGTGTAAAATCTGATTACTATATTTTGTAAAATTAGTGATTAAATATTATTCGGTGGTGGTGCTGCGGTAGCGTTGTCGCCTCACAGTAAGACGCTGTCCGGTTCGATTCTCAGCTAGAGAGTCTTCTGTGTGGAGACATGCGTGATTGGGTGTACCTTCGTTGAAGGTTGTGTGTCAGGCTTGGCAAGCTGGTACGTAAAAATCAACTGCCAATCATTAGCAGTCCGGAGTTCCGCTGTGGTGACCCCTAACCGGGAAAAGCAGAAAGACACAAACAAACAAACAAACAAGTGATTAAATATTATTTAAATGTTAGCTTATCATGATGTATTGTGTGCGATCATCCACCACTGGAACAATAATCAAGGAGCTTCAATCTCCGCCACTGGCACTAGTGGGGGACGTACACTGACAGGATGACAAGTACACACACAGTATTTCCAGAGGAAGCTCTCTGCATCAAGTGAAATTTCCCTTAACAGCTCACAGAGACCACAGTCAGTCCAAGGCTGGTTTCTCTTACTTTCTCCAGATCCCCAATAAGACTCCCCACTGGCACAGCTATAGAGTTGTGATCTCAGCTGAGTGACCAGGCCAAGACCTATCATCGCCTTCTCTGTCCAACTAGTGCTTTGTGTCCCTGCCCAAGTAGCTGACATATACACTCTTAGAAATTTGATTTACACACAAACCCGGGAAAGGCTAGCACAGGTTTGCAAGCTATGCCCCCTTCTGCCTAGACTATAAGGTAGTGACCACTGCCACAAGTTAACTCCTTATCAGCTACTTTAATGCCCTTAACAAATGGTGTCCAATCTTACTGTATAATATTAAAATGAATACAAATGGTAGTTTGGCCAAGAACAAGGCTATTAGGAGTAGGCCCCCCCAGTGTCACCAAATAAATATGCAAGTACTCTCAATACTGAAATATCTCTACACAGATCAGCCACAATGAAAGGTTTAAATATATTAAATAATAAATAATAAAAGAACAAGAAAATACTCGGTATATATTCACAGCGACATCAGAGTTCAAAACCATAGTAAATATTTAAAAGAATATTGCAGGACAGTCTCAAATAAAGAAAGAAAAATATCTCTAATAGACTTCTCATATTAATATCTCAAATATTACTGTGGAGATAGCTTGCAGAATGACATTGTGTCTTGTCATCTGACTCTTATTCCCAGATGAAACCCCCATTGCTGGAACTGGCAGTATTTAGCATCTACCTGTGAAAATACACGGACCTTAGATCTTTGGCAAATACTGGAAGTCATAAAACAATTGCATTCCTTCATGCTTTCAGATGTAGAAATTAGTTCACTCTGAAGATAATACAGAAAGTTTCTCAGCACAGACATGGTGCATCTGGCCTAGCCTATAAAGTAATATAATTTCAGCTATTTTTCTGAATTAACTTCCTGTATTCCAGTTTTCACTGTTAAAATATATACATTTAAACAGTTACAATAACACCTGTACATTCTCAACACAAACACCTGTACAGAGCAGTTAAATATACACATGATATACAGTTGTAATACATTTGTAACACAAGCATCTTATATAAATCATGTTGATATTCACAAATGGCACATAATTATTTACACAATTCCCGATAGATGTGCTGGCAGTATCCCCCTTTGTCACACTCCCCAGCCCAGAAGACTCAACCTAATTTTTCTAGTGACCCTTGAGAAATGTTGCTTGAGAGGGATAAGCCTATTTGGGAATAGATTACCCCATACTCTGTCTTGAGATCCCCAGCCTTGGCATTGCTGACCCCATTACAGTGTCGCACTGTCATTTCATATGCCTGAAATCCTAGGCTCCACAATAGTAATTTGGGATTTTGCTGGCTGGCTCCTTGTAGCCATAGATCCCCTCAGACTCTTCTTGTCTCCTACTGAAAATATTTAGCACCACGGCCTCCCTATCATGGTAGGGATTCATGGTGTTAACATGGTACAGTTTGGGTCCCTGCCTCCTGCCTAGCAGATCTATGGTGTAGTTAACATTACTATCCTTCCTTACAGCTTTGAAGAGTCCTTCCCAAGCTCCATGCAGCTTGTTGTGTCTGACAGGAATGAGAACCATAACCTGCTGTCCTACATCATACTCTTTATCTTGAGCATTCCTGTCATACCAGATCTTTTTCTGCCTTTGGGCTTTTGGCAGGTTCTCCTGGGCCAAACCCCATGAGTTTCCTGAGCCTTGCCCTGAGCTTTAGGACATATGCCATAACAGACTCCTTGTGGGATTCACACTCACCATCACACTCATCGTAAATCAAGTCTAGAGGTCCCCTCACTCTATGCCCATAGTGCAACTCAAAAGGTGAAAACCTGTAGATTCCTGGGGAACCTGTCTGTAAGCAACCAGCAGATGGGGCAAATATTTATTCCACTCCCTGTTAAACTGGTCTGAAAATGCCCGTAGCATGGTCTTTAATGTAGAGTTTAATCTCTCCACAAGACAGTCTGGGGATGGTAGGACTGGTCTTTAGGTGCTTCACCCCCACCGCACTCCCACAGACAGCCAGCAGGTCTGACATGAAATTGGCACCACTGTCAGTCAGTATTTCTTTTGGGAACCTACCCTGCTGAAAATCTCCAACAAAGCATTTGCCACCATTTCTCCCTCAATGTAGGACAGGGCCATGACTTCAGGCTATCTGGTAGCATGATCTACTTCTTCCCTATGGAACTTGGGGTACTCAGAGGCCCCAGAATATCCATAGATACCCTCTGAAATGGCTCCTTGACTACAGGCAAAGGCACCATATGACCTTTTATGTTTTCTCCTGCCTTGCCTACCTTTTGTCACTACTCACAGGTCCTGCAGTGCCCTGTTACATCCCTGGAAATCCCACACCAATGAAAGTTCTGTATAATACATCTCTTTGTATGCTTTATGCCTATATGACCTGCAAAGGGAATGTCATGGGCTACGGCTAGAAGTGCCAGATGGTAGGATCTGGACACTACCAACTGCTGTATTCTCTCTCCCTCTAGCCTTCCTCAGGGGTCCACTCTCTATAAGTAATCCATTGTCCCAGTAAACAGATTCCCTTTTTCTTTGAGAATCAGGAGCCTCCCTGGCTACCTCCCTCAAACCTTGTAATATAGAGTCTGAGAGCTGAGCCTGTCACAACTCTCTCTTTATAACACTTCCCAATTCTCTTTCCACAAGATGTCTGGTATACTCTGAGAGCAGTGCTTCACTGTCAGCCTGGGTGCTACTACTCACCTCTCCCCTTGCAGTCACTCTGTCCAAGAGAACATCAGTACCCAGAAGCAGCTGTGGCTCATATTCAGTCTCACTGCTACAGGGTAGCTCCCTCCCTGAGGTAGCCACCTCACCAGTCCAGGCTTCAAGTATGTGATCTGTCTGATCCCCCCCCCCCCCAACCACCAGATTACTAGACCCACATGCTTGTCTCCAAGCCTGACTGCTTGTCACTGCATGCATGCAAGGTACTTTATTATCAAAATCATTCCTTATCATGATGGCTGCAGGGATATCCTCAAACACACCTACTTGTTTCCTTTTCCACGCTCCCAGTCAAGGTGAACCATAGCCAAAGACATTTGGAATGGGGTCCCTCCTAAAACTCTGACTGGAGTGGATTGCCCAAGCAAGTAGTGCTCCTCTTTAACCATTGCAGGCCTCACAATGGTTGTAATTAAGGCTATGTCTCTCTTAGCAATGGCTTGTTTCCCATCTACTAAGATAAGATATAACCTGTTGTGGTAATTTGGTACCCCTGTTGTCAGCAGACAACTTACTGCTGGCATTCTCTCATTCCCATTTGCTGGCTTCCCTACCTTTTGTTCCCCACCTTGACTCTGTGGACATCATACCTCTCAACCTGTCAGAGCAAGAAATCTGAACAAAGCCATAAATAATGAGGGTCAAAGGCCCAAAAATAGGGGCAAGTTTTAAATACTGCTGTTACAGACTTAAAAAGTTGATAGATTAACAGATTTTGCATTAGCACAAATTTTCTGAAAGGAATGAAGTAAAAATCTCAAATGTATGTCTCTCTTTTCTGAATGCAGTCCTCAATGATTTGCCAGAAAATCACAATTTTTTGAGAAACAGACCAAAAATATTAGTCAAAAATATAGACATTCTGCGAATATCTACACAGTTGAGAGGTATAATGGACATCTATATACTATATGGCCCCACTGGTTACATTTAAAACATTTAACACTTGATCCTGGCCATGCATGTGAACTAGCAGCTTCCCTTGTTACTGACAGACTCTGCTGGGGTGGTTTAGGGTGCCCACCATGGGTTCTCTTAGACCCATGTGCACCACTGGGTATCCCTTTCCTGTGCAGTGATGCCCTGCTTGCTAGGTATAGGTGTCCTTTTTCCCCCAACTCATCTGTGGTATTACATTCCCTATCTTCCAATCAGATTGTCATGTCCGCAGGCAAAGTGCTAAGGGCTTGTTCCCTCACCAAAAGGTCTGCCAGACCTTCAGAAGTGGTGACCTGACATGCACTCACTCACCCACCTATGAGAGTAAGTGCTTAGTTCAGCAATATATTCACACACACTTTCATCTGCCTTGCGTCTATGCTCACAAAACTTTTTTCTATAAGCTTCAGGTGTTAACTTAAAACACTAATAAACAATTTTTAACTGTATTATAATTTAAGCAATCAGTATCAGCCAATTTAGAAACAGCAGTTACAGCTTTAGCATGGAGTAAGGGGGTCAGGAACCATACCCAGAGCCCTTGGTCAACATTATACTGTTTACATACCATTTCAAACATATGAATCAAACTATCAAAATTATCACCCTCTGTAAATTGTGGAAGAAATTTACTGAGCTTTATTGCTTCTGGGGTCCAGTTACTCCCTTCCCCCACCACTTCCATGACCCTGGCAAAGAGTCAGCATTTCCTTTTCATGTTGCCTCTGCCTCTCATTTTCTTTGGCTTCCAGATGTCTCTCTCTCTCTGCTGATTTTAGTTCCAACTCTTTGGCCTCCATTTCATGTCTCTTTAACTCCAGATGGATTTTTAAGTCCTCTGAGACAAAGTTGAACTGTCCATTTTCTGAGAGTTGTACACCCCCAAGGCCAGTCTGGTTGTCCTCTTTGTTACTGGCCTGTGATGCAGTTGTGATTAAGGCTGCAATAATTTCCACTTTAGTCAGGTTGGCATGCATTAGTCCTTTGGTTTGGCACATCTCAGTCAACTAGCTCCTTGTCAGCTTGCCATAGTCCTTGCCTGCTCTCCCTGACTAACTAAGCTAACAAAAAATAAATAGAATTATCATGGTATGAAACTCTGAATGTCCACTGTGTGGCTTCTTGAGAGTACAAATACCTTCTTTATTGACCACTATTTACAGGCTACAGGAGTTCATTATCCACACCACTGGATCCTAATATGTGATGTGGTGATCCCACCACTGCCAGCCAATATGTGATGTGGATATCCCATCACTGCCCACCAATATGTGACAACCCACCACTGGACCAGTAATCAAGGAGCCTCACTCTTCAACACTGGCACCAGTGGGGGACATACAATGAGAGGATGACAAGTAGACACACAGTATTTCCAGATGCAGCTCTCTGCATCAAGTGAAATTCCCTTTAAGAACACAGAGTCCACAGTCAGTCTGGGGCTGGTTTTGCTTTCTTTTTCCTGATTGCCAGTAAGACTCTCCACTGGCACAGCTATAGAGTTGAGATCTCAGCTGAGTGACCAAGCCAAGACCTTCCAGCAAGCACCCTCTTTGTCCAACCAGTGCCTTGTGTCCCTGTCCAGGTATCTGACACACACTCACACACACACACACACACACACACACACACACACACACACACACACACACACACACACACCTGAAAAAGACTGGCAGAGGTTTACTAGCCATACCTCCTTCTGTCCAGACTATAAAGTAGTTACTACTGCCACCAGTCAACTCCTTATCAGCTACTTTAAGGCCCTTAACAAAGGGTGTCCAATCTTACTGTGTAATAGTAATATTAATACAAGTGGTAGTTTGACCAAGAGCAAGGCTATTAGGTGTGGCCCACAGTGTCACTAAATAAATATGCAAGTACTCTCAAAACTTAAATATCTCTACGAAGATCAGCCACAATGAAAGGTTTAAATATATTTAATAACAAATAATAAAAGAAGAAGAAATGAGTGTATATTCACAGTGACATCAGAGTTCAAAACCACAGGAAATATTTGAAACAACATTTCAGGACAGGCCCAAATAAAGAAAGAAAAATATCTAAACTAAGCTTTGCTATATTCCTGACTATAGGCGGAATTCTGTAAAGCCTACACAGAGTGATTTTCCATATAGGCATAGTGGCATGGCCCCAACAGGGAAACCAGATGCCAAGATATCCATTAAACAGAACAGAGGGGTGTGCATGAGTGTGCGGACATGGAAGTGTCCATGGAATGCAAATCACCTCATAAGCTGGTGAAACCCATGCAAATGTGAGTAATTTGCAATCCAATAAGCAGAAAGGCACCTGTGTAGGTGCCGTGTTGGAGTCAGAAATGTACACGGAAAAAAAACATGTACAGCAATGTAAAATTTAAACAGGGGCTGCAAAAGCCCAAAAAGAAGGTTGAACATTGCACTGTAGGCATGCAAATGGCCAAAACTATGATGAGTGAGTCCAAAAAGCAATGCAAATCATTAAAAAAAAAAAAAAAAATATATATATATATATATATATATATATATATATATATATATATACATATATTTATATATATATATAATTTTTAAATACATATATTACATTTGTGCTTTGCTCAGCAATGTGCAAACATGTCGTTATGCAAAAAAGTAAATAAATAAAAAACGTTGAAAAACTAAAAATATCACATTTGCAGAAATAATGCATTATAGTGCCCTACATGCAGAGTGTACAATAGCAGGTGTCAGTGATTGCTTAGGAGATAGGCCCTGGATTATTGAAGTATCCAGGGTATATTCAAGTAGCTATATGCAAATGAGCTGGTGTTACTGAATAGCAAAAAGGGCTACTATGTCCACAGATACAACCCATGGTAGGGCTAGAACCATGTAGGTAGTAGTAGAACAGGTAGCTGACATCAAAAGGAGGTGTGTCATGCTATGTTTAACTGGATTGGAGCTCAGCAGCACGTGCTTGTGCTCAGCTAAGCATGTTCAGCGGGGGGGGGTGTCCTGTACTGCTAAGCTATGTTTAGCCCCACAGCACGTGTTTAACTGGTTTAAGCTAAGCTGAGCATGCCCGTTTATGGGGGTGTGTCCAGACTGCTGAACACTGTTTATATTACCTCCCCAGGTTTACACACTGTGCTGCAGTGCTTAGCAGTGAAAGAAATTAAAAAAAAAAGGACATAGGGTGGAAAAGCCAATCAAGTATAAATGATTGATAAGCCCTGTTCCACTGACACTGGGACATTCAAAACCTTCATTGATAAGCCTGGCAGGTGGAATGCATCATAGTCAGCCAATCACACAGGCTGCATCTGCAGCACACCACTATAAAGTATGCATACACCCTACAGTCTGATTTTTCCCACATAATCTGCACCATTGGAGTGCACACTTGAGAATTTTAACGGACAAAATGCTAGGGGCTGCTGCTGCTCTGCTACATTGGTATGCGCTACAAGCTGAGGTCAGTGATGAGGATTATGCTGACAATACGCCTAGACTGAGAAGGAGAAGAGTGTTCACACCCAGAGTAACCTTCCAAGAGCTACATGAGGTGGAGACAGTAGAGTGCTACAGGGTGAACAGGGACATGCTACAAGAATCCACCGAGCTTTGCCCCCCTTAACTCAGACCCAGAGCCAACAGAGGGGAACCCATCCCAGTGGAAACAATGTATGTGTAACCCTAAGAATACTAGCTACAGGTACTTTTCAAATACCTAGTGGGACATGATAGGGGTCTCACAGGCATCTGTATCCAGGGTACTGCACTAGTTCTTGGCTGCCATACAAACACATGCCATTGAACACATATATTTACCCTGCACCCTGAGGAGAGGGCCAGCAATATGCATCTCTTCCATTGTGTAGCACACTACTCTGAGGTACTAGATGCCATAGACTGCACTCATGTGCACATCAAAGCACCACCTGGTTAGGAAGGTAGAGTCGACATCAACTGCAAGGGGAGTCACTCCATCAACTGCCAGTTCATGTGCAATGCCCATGGCATTATCATGAATGTGTGTGCTGGCAGCCCTGGCAGTTATGACAACTCCCACATCTGGCATGCATCACAGCTGTACTAGATGTTTGCCGTGGGGACATCCTGTACAGCCATCTACTGGGGGATGCTGGCTATGCACTGGAACCATGGATGATGACGCCCATCCGAAATGCATACACACCTACCGAAGAATGCCATAATGAGGCACACACACAAACTAGGAACATCATAGAGCATGTGTTTTTCTCAAGTCATGGTTCCGCTGCCTCGATATATGTGGTGGAGCCCTGCAGTACTCTCCAGCCACATGTGCACACATGTTCACAGTATCTGCCATGCTACACAATATGATCTTGCAGAAACAGCTGCAGCAGGAATATCACAGAGAAGCGATACACAGACCCCACCATTGCCAAGGTCCCCACAGCCACAGGGGGACTTGAAGGAGGACACCCCCTGAGCCTGTCCCTGTAGGCAGATGTAGGTGTGCCCAGTATGTCCTAGCCTTGGCAAAGAGGCAATGCATAGCACATGCACTGACATCCTAGGGACCTAGGGACTGACACCTGACTCTGACTCAAATACATATTAAAAAGGATGCCAGCCACACCACATAACCTGTACCTTACCATGTATTGACTGTGTAATGCATGGATCCAATAGAGGCAGCCCTGAAACACTGTTCTCTCAACTGCTGCAGGCAAAAGGTAAGTCACTCTTCTGTACAACAAATGTATGGGGTACTAGACTATGGTAGCATATGTATAAACCTGCTGCATGTATGATAGAGGGGGCTACAGGGATAGCTACAGACAACTGACAGCTATGTGGGACAACAGGAACTCTATGCCCAATGCTGACCACCCCATAATATGCAGTAGGCCTCAAGCTAACAAAACCCACTGGCACTATATGAGGGAATTACAAACAACAGGGTCATAGTTCAGATGCTTGACTGTTAAATGCTAGAGTCCCTTACCCCCAACACACCCATGTTCCCATACAACTGCAGTAACATTATGTTTACAAGGTAATAGCAGCAGGCCACACAATCCTAGGGTTGTCACAATCAACCTGGTAACAGTACAACACAAACCATCTCAGGACCACAGCAGACATATTGGGTGCAATGCTGGACATCTGCAAAACAGGTAGAGTCAAAGATGTGAAGTCTGAAACCCTGTGTGCAGCATTACATCTCAAACCCCAGTCACAGCATACATACAACAACATAGAGCAGCAACTGTGGAGAATGCCAGTAACTAGCACAGGGCAGGACAGAGGACAACATATAAGGCAAAGAAGGAACTACTAGCCAAACAAATGCAGAAAGTGCATAACAGAACAGTCCATACAGTATCATGGGTTCGTGGTGGTGTATGGAGTCAGTAACCCAAATGTCTGTCAGCAGTTCCTCACATCAATCTATAATGATCTACCACTGATGTACCTAGGAAATCACATTGGTATGTAAAATGTACCAGACATATGGTGCAAAACCATGTTCAGTCTAATACACTCTGTACACACCCTAGATATGGGTCAGATGTTACGGACAACACACAGCCTCAGGCATTATATCAAGGAGGTGCTGAACTGTTAAATAAGGTGCAGCAGCCAATTGGCTGTAACACACAAAATTCTGGACTAGAGTACAGGGAAGTCTGGCCTGGAGTCCCCTTGTAAGTACTAATGGTCACACCAGGCATGCTCCTATACTTAGCTAATTTCAGCCCATGTCTGAAGCCACATCTGACTATAGAACTGAGATGTCCATATATTTCTGTGCATACAGACAGCTATGTATACCTAACTGTCTCTCCCTATCCTATCAGACATGATTACCCTTATCTATTAGTATGTGGCACATACAAGATATATATGGATCAGTAGAGTTTTATATAGATACATATATATAGATAACATATATATAGCCAAACAAATGTACTAACTGCATGTGTCACTGGTTACAGTTGATATAATGCCTGAGGCTGTGTGTTGTCCATAACATCTGACCCATACCTAGGGTGTGTACAGAGTGTATTAGACCGAACATGGTTTTGCACCATATGTCTGGTACATTTTACATACCAATGTGAGTTCACATATCCATGACCATAAAAAAGTCCACAAAAAACTAGGAGCATTATACAGAAATAAACAATTTCTCACCAAAGCAGCAAAGATTTTAATAGCAAATTCCCACCTTATCTCCACCCTACGTTATGCCTCTCCAGTATATACCAACCTAAGGCAATGTGATCTAAACAAGCTAGAGACCTGCTACAACAAAATCGCAAAATTCGCCACAGGGGCATCCTACCGTAGTCACCACTGTCTCTCACTTGCTGAACTGGGCTGGCTTGAACTCCCTCACCTCCTTCAGTGGTATCAGCTCTCACTCACCCACAAACTAGTAAACCATCCACTAAATGTCCCATCCCTCCAGAATCTACTCCAACCCTATCGCACCACCAGACCACTAAGATCCAGCAACAAAAATCACTTGCAGATCACTAAAGCCAATAACTCTGCTGGTGAAGCACTATTCTCTTGCCATAGCCAAATTATGGAACTCACTCCCACCCACAATTAACTCCGTGCCATCATGCACCAGCTTCAAAACTTTATTAAAAGCACCTAAAACATGCTGGCTATGCCCTTGCAACTCCCACTCTAATATCATCCACCCCATCCAACTACTACCTTTCTTTCACCTCCACTAACTACCTTGATGATAGCAAGCTCAGATGCTCATAAGCCTAGTACTTATTATACAGCAGGAACTTCTCATTGTTACATTTGTTAATGCCTGTTATGTACTTCACAGATAAAGATTCTAGTTGTCTACTGATGTACTATGTTCTTCATCTGTAAATATGTTGTAAGTAATTTCTATGTTAAATTGTTAATCACTACGTAATCCAATGTAACTACTGTCTGTTTATTTTACTGTGGAGCTTTTCTCCCCGGGCCTCCGCTGAAAATGGACCCACGTCCAGTCGGACACTCCCGGTCAACAAATTTAAATATATATATATATATATATATATATATATATATATATATATATATATATATATCATATATAGCTGTAGCAGCGGTAGTGCAGCAGTTAGCAATGTTGCCTCACAGCAAGAGGTTCTCCTGTTCGATTCTCGGCTGGAGCGCCTTCTGTGTGGAGTGTGCATGTCCTCCCCATGGTTGAGTGACAGCTAAAGCCATGCAGGTAGGTGCTTGTGTGAATGGGTGTGCCTACTTTGAAGGTTGGGCATCGGGCTAGCAACTCGGCACCGTAAAAATGCACTGCCAATCATTAGTGGACTGGAGTTCCGCTGTGGCATGCCCTAACTGGGAAAAGCCAAAGGATGCTTTCATATAAATAAACAGAGAGAGGGAGAGACAAAAAGGCATAGAGTGTAGTGCTGCACCCACTTGTACACCAACTGTAACCAGTGACACATGCAGTTAGTAAGGTGAGCTGTATGTGAAATAGTAGGTAGGTAGGGGTTCTAATCTCACATCAGCCACCTTTTGTGTGTGTGTGTGTGTGTGTGTGTGTGTGTGTGTGTGTGTGTGTGTGTGTGTGTGTGTGTGTGTGTTTGTGTAGATATTCCACATACAGCAGTATACACACACCCAAAAGGCTTATGTCTGTGCAATAGTCACTCATTTTCTGGCTCTGTGACTAGTGTCCTCCACAACAGCAGCCTGTCTGTCAACAGCTGCTGATGTCATCCACCCCAACAGCAGTGGCAGACACTCTCCAAACGCATAAGCTCTGTGGCGCATGCAATAAGTATGTAGCATTATAGTATATACAATGAGATAGGGTGTCTAATCCCAGCAATGGCAACTCTTTGAGTGTGTGTGTAATTATATGCCTTTGCAGCAGTGTCTGTGTCTTGTCTAGGTGTGTGCAATGCCAATACATTTTAAGGCCTGTGCCTACCTGTTAACCCCTCCACTGGGTTACTTTACAAGGCCTGCTGATTTCATCAACCTTAGATCCACAAGTAGACACTCTCCAGATACAAAAGCTGTGTGTCACATGTGATAGGTATGTAGCACTATAGTATATACAACTAGATAGGTAGGGGATCTAATCTCAAAATTGGCAACTCTGTGAGTGTATATGTGTGTCTATGTAAGCATATCCCCTGCAGCAGTGTGCGTGTGTGCATGTGTGTGTGTGTGTGTGTGTGTGTGTGTGTGTGTGTGTGTGTGTGTGTGTGTGTGTGTGTGTGTGATGGTTATACCATTTTGAGGGCTTGTGCCACCCTACTAACCCCCCATTGGCAACATGTTCAGGGCCTACTGATGTCATCTATCTTAGAAGCATGGTTAGACATTCTCTAAACACAATATCACTGTGGCGCATGCGATAAGTACATAGTACAATAGTGTATATAGCTAGATAGGTAGAGGTTCTAATCTCAAATGGGAAACTCTGTGAGTGTATGTGTGTTTGTATGCATATCCTCTTGCAGCAGTGTGTCTGTCTTTCCTGTGTGTGTATGCAATGGTTGTACCATTTTATGGGCCTGTGCAAACCTGTTAACCCCCCAGTGGCAACCTTTACAGTGCCTGCAGATGTCATCCACCTGAATAGTAGTGGCTGACACTGCAAAAATATATAAGCTCCACGACACATGATATATATAGGTAGCACTATAGTATGTAGAACTAGACAGGAAGGAGTTCTACTCTCAACAAGGGCAGTTCATGAGTGTGTGTGTGTATGTGTGTGTGTGTGTGTGTGTGTGTGTGTG
This sequence comes from Protopterus annectens, assembly GCF_019279795.1. NCBI lineage: Eukaryota > Metazoa > Chordata > Ceratodontiformes > Protopteridae > Protopterus > Protopterus annectens. The sequence continues at coordinate 1,780,853,865 of NC_056744.1, read as the reverse complement.
TGTGTGTGTGTGTGTGTGTGTGTGTGTGTGTGTGTATACATATATCCCCTTGCAGCAGTGTGACTGTGTTAGGGCCATCACCTGTCCCATCATGCAGGTTGCAATCCATGTTTGGCCGGGTGTATCCTGCGCAAAGAACTAAAATAATACATATGTCCCGAGAGTATAGGACAACAAACATTTCCTACATTTGTGTAATAGTTGCATAAAGCAGTCATTTTACATCAGAAACAACTTAATGTTATGAGAAATAGCATAATCTAGGCAAATGCTACAAAAAAAAGCTGTCATATTGGCAAAAAAAGAGAATTCCTGTCCTAGAGACTTCTTGTAGTATCATGAAAGCTGGCAGGACAAACCATACCCACAGCAAGTGCAAAGGACAGGATTTCTCTTTTGGGAATTTGATAAGTTGGCAACCCTAGTCTGTCTTGCCTATGTGTGTGCAATATGTATACATGTTAAGACCCTGTGAATAGCTGCTACCCCTAAATAACCCACAATGTATCTAGGCATGAATGCTAACTGCCACCACCTATATTTGTAGGTACTGACCAAGGCTATGGTGACTGTAGGTTGTGAGCTGTCTGTCACTGACCCACCAAATGATGTTAACACACTGTAACAGGGTCTCGGATCAAGTAATGACTGGTGCCAAGGTCCTGGCCTCAAGCTAAATGCAGAAAACTGTACCATCATACCATTCGGCAAGGACACGGCCCCAATGTTTGCCACATCAACGGCAGCCCCCTAAACACACAACCTGTGTTAAGAGACCTGGGTGCTCAGGTTGATAACAATGTCGCATTAAACCCATCATGTAGCGGCAGTGGTCAGAAAAGCCTTGTACATGATTCACCTTATAGGTAAAGTGATTGCATCCATAAATAATGTGGTCATTACCTCTGTATAGTCCTCAGTCAGTATATCAATAATTTAGTACAATGCCCCATTTGGTATGTACCTATCCAGATATCTGCACCAACTGGAAACTCCATAGTAATACCCACAAAGGTAATCCATGGCCTCCAACACCTGTCCCATGCAGACAGGCTCGAATCAGTAGTTCTCCACTTGATATCAGACAGGTTGCCCAGAGGTGGATTGTGTCATGCCTACAATGCAATGTTGGACCCTGCCCTTCAACAGCTGCCCCATATATGTGAGTCTAACTCCTCACAGATTACCAGTATGACAGGCCTGAATCTGATATGTGACATCAACACAACCTGCTGGAGAAACAGGTTTGTCTCCCAGAGGCTGCCCTGTCTCAGGAATGCCCTTCCCAAACACGTCAAACAGAGTACCATGCAGACCCTCTTCAAGCACAACCATGATGAGTAGATGGGAAACCACAAATCTGTCCCTGGGGTCCCAGCTGTGCCTCTCAATGCCAGGGGCAACAGGTGCTGATTGATGATTCTGTTGGGGATAAACTTATGGCTAGGCTTGTAAGGAACCCATCTTCTATGATGCTATAAACCTAGTATCCTACTGAATTCCCAGGTGGCATGTATCAAGAGTAGCATTTTGTGTCCAGGAGTATGCATGCAAGATTATGCTGTCTGCCCCGTTGTCCCTGATACACTGTTCTACACATATGCACCTAGGTAACTATGGATGTATACAGCAGTACCTTGGCAAAGTCACATTTCTGCATTACCACCATGCCATCCTGAGCCGCTGTGTTGGCACCAGGTCCTCATGGTATAGATACACAGACACCTGGAACTGAAACAGAAAAAGGTCTGGGAGACAACAGTCAGTCAGCAAAACTAACACCAAGGCAGCATCATGGCACAAAGGTACATACACTTTGATGTGTACTCATCACACATGGCATCAGGCAGCACCTTGCAGGGCATAACACTACTGCACTACAAACTGTCATTAACTGTACTATAGTCACCCTGTGTATCAATCACATATTTTCATGTCCCTACATTGATGGTATGAATGACAGGGATGTGGCACAGGTATCATCATATGCACAGGGTGTGGTGTGGTGCTGCTAAAGGCTTAGGCTGTGCCACACAGTTGATATTGTGTGTGTGTGTGTGTGTGTGTGTGTGTGTGTGTGTGTGTGTGTGTGTGTGTGTGTGTGTGTGTGAGTGTCTGTGTCTGGAGGAGGAATGCCGGTTAGCTGTGCCATGGAGAGGAGCTATGTGTGTGTCTGGTGGTGACCTGCATGTGACAGTGATGTGTGAGTGTGTGTGCGTAAACAGTCAAGCTTCATGCTAGTCCTGCATGACAGTATGTTGGACAGCAGTGGACTGTACATGGCAGAATGGACAGTTCACCATCTCCAGCCATGAACACAGGAAATGGCTGTGCCAGAAGTGGCACTGGCACCACCATGTCCAGGGTCAGATGCGATACTACTTGCTGATGGTGACTATTGTCTGCTGGGTCCATGCCCCTCACAGGACTGCCCAGGACGACATACCCATGTCCTGCCACATAGTGGTGTGGCTAGCACCCTCCCTTTGGTAGTGCCGGTGGTACTGCCACTATGGGAGTGTGACTGTCAACGGCCAGATGGGCTCTCAGCTAATGTTGTTGTTGACCTACATCCACGTGTCTGACACCCTACTCCCATAGCATTTTTAAGCACAGACATTGCATGGTTAAGGAGTGACAATGTCTCACACCACCGTCTGTCCATGACATCTGCAAAATGATGTAGGGCATCACCAATGCCATGGATGGATTCAGGCAGTGATGCACCCATGAACCTGACCATCCATCTGGTGTTGCATTCAGAATGTGCTTGTGGTTCCATGATGGTCTGAAACATGCATTGGGTGACACATGATGTGACACCTCTAACAGGTGGTGGATGGGCAGCAGTCCTCCTTCGAGCACCCCTGTCAATCTGCCTGTGTGGGATCTCACCAGCTCTCTGGCTATGGCTAGTGTCTACAGTCACAGATGCCATAATCACCACACTCTCCTGTTTGATGTCACCACCCTCTGACTGTCCAATATCTGTTGCCACAGGGGACTAGGTATGTGTGATTACAGATATTGGACAGTCCAATATCTGTTGTTTCAGGAGACTGGGTATGTGTGGGCATACTGACTGTATGGGGACATTGGGGGAGGAAGTGGGATGTCAACACATGGGACAGATTCAGCCCCCAACAACCCCAGCTGTGCCTCACTATGGCCACCATCATCATCAGAGTCTGATGAGACACTGACATCAGGTTGTGAGGGGGCACACTGCAACCCCCATGGTCACCTGTGAGGAGGAAGACAACATGACTACATTAATTCCTGCACTATTATGTCTGCTGATCCACATACACACACAAACAGGTGAGGTACCACAAATGCATTATACATACCACACCTTATTACTGATCCTATGCACAATACACAAGCAGAACACAACAGACACAGACAAGACAGACCCTTAACAACATGCAGTGCAGCTATGTCCAGTTAATATTGCCAGTACTATACACCTGTGAGATAATTGACATGTCAGTTTATGTGATGGACCTTCACCTAAAACACAGTGCACCCATTTCCACCATACTAATTCTCCCCTTTATAGCAGACTGCCTAGACCTTCACAAAAATATGTGCAAATATGTTACAGTTCCTGCAAATATGCTACTGTAAATACCAATGTACTGCACTGCAGTAAAACCCTCCACAACTGAACATACAAGTATTGCAATATTGCTAAACTTAACAGTTGTGTCCACATCAAACTGGCAGCCCTTAACATGCATAAGATATAGATGAGCCATAACAAAACAGTTTCACACTCACCAGCTACAGGATGATGGACTCTGGCCACACCAGAGGTATCTACGAAATTGTGGGGGAGAGGTATCATCAGCAGACACAAATCTGGCATTGGTACAGGATAATATGTGCATATATCAACATGTACAGTACAAACAGTGATACTACCCACATTACTGACATTCACACTATGTGGGCAGGTGTCCGTTACAAACCCCCCAAATGCACATTGACCTGACATCTGTGTACAGGCATGCAGAGGCTGCCACTATGACTGATACAGCATTAAAGTGATGACCACAGGAGGTTTACTTGGATGCTCCTCCGCTGTGGAAACTGTGCCACCCACCTCCATGACATATGGAGTGATGGATATTTGCGAGCTGGTGGCCAAACCCAGATTTTCAAGGAATTCCTCTATGGCAGAGAGTGGTTGTTGTGTTGCAGACCCTCTACCAGTGCCAGCATGGTCCCTGGCCACAGCTGCAGCCCTTTTCCATGCATTATTTATCATATCACTGGCCTGGTGTTGGACCTGCTCATAGCACTTTTCCTGCAGCCTGATGTGATTTACTGATGCTATGAGGTCTTCCCACAGTGCAGCGTGTTGTTGCTGATTATGGTGCATCTATATTACAAGATCAGATGTTTAGGTGATCGAACACCTAAGCATCGGACTTGTAATATCGAACCTAAAAACGTCGAACGTCGCAGGAAAAGATGTCCATTGGCCATGAAAATAAAAAAATAACTTTACACCCAAATTAAGTGAGGGACTTTGCCCCCCCACACCCCAACTAAATATACCAACTCCAAGATCGCTCTGCAGTAGACAAAATGACAAAATCTGGCAAATGGCCAAGGGAAATCTTTCCCTGCATTAAATCGGCCATTCATTGTTTTTTGCTTTCAATATTACAGGTTCGATGTTTAGGTGTTCAATCACCTAAACATTCGATCTTGTAATATAGACTCGATTATGGCAACTCCTCAACAGCAGGATCTGGTGATGGAGTCTCAGTGTGTCAAGTATGGGATCATTCTCTGCTGCTGAAAATGGTGGGCTCCTATATCTGTACATCACTCGTGAAAGACATGAAGAGGGGAACACATCACAAGACCACATACATTGCTCTCCATTATCTACATACCCTGCACATCCACATTTGCCATCACTAACCTCTGCAAACTGTCACATCATACCCCGCCATCTATTACCACAGTATGTATGTGGCTATCAGCAACATAGTGGCAACACATCATGCACTTCCCTCCCAATCTTGCTGTTTCCTGCTACTCGTTGCATGTTCCCTAAGGTGTTCAACTGCATCTTCTCGGTTGCACCTGTTATTGCTTGTTTGTAGCCTGTCTACGTTGTATGCAGTAGTGTCAGAATCCTACTTTGGTTTTAAGCACCTGGGCTGTAGGCCCGCCCCTTAGGTCTCCCTGGCCTTCCTCCCTCAGCTTATGGAAAATATGGCTGGACAATGTGCTACAGTTTCCCCTGCCAGTCTGATTGATATGGGCATCTTGGCACAATGTACCATGTGCCTCATGTACATGGACAACCATCTACAAACACCACCAAGGAACACAATTTGTGAGAGATGCAGTGACATTAGGAATCTACAGCCCATCCTCTCTCCCTCTCAAGCCCGCATATCTGGCACGGAACAGGTTATCAGCAAAATCAATACACCTCACAAACCACCCACACATACACAACACACACTCACATGTGCAGAGATCCTCAACATACACATCCACCAACAAAGGAGATCTCTGAGGGAAAGACACACATGAACTCCACATCCCTCCATTGTGAGACACACAGATGTGCCTCTCACCAGACTGTATAGGAGAAAGGTCACAGTTAATTGACTGTCAGGTACCAGAATCTGCCATATCACATACACACTGCTGTCTCTCAACAATAGGTACTGTTATGAGTCTGTCACAGTCCATTTTGGCTTGCCAGACCTGAGACATACCTCCCTGGACTATATGATTGAGCACGCTGATTATGTGTCCCAGGCAGGTATGTCCCTAGCCTTATGTAACATTTCGCTTTCACCCAGAATGATGCCACAATACAATCAGGAAATGACTGACTTTAACAATTGGCTTGGTTTCTGGTGCCATTCCAGGGGTATCCAGTACCTGACAACCTGGGATGATATGATTAACAGACCACAATGCTTTGCCAGAGATGGCCTCCATCTGTCTCAACTGACCTTCAGGCATCTGGCAATAGTTCTTGCCATGCACATAGTGCCTTTATTAGGAAAAGTGGTGAGGTTAACACTACCAACATACAACTGTCAGCACATCACAAATTGAAGGCCATGCTGCTAAATGTTAGAAGTCTAAACATGAATCTGAGCTCATTGCAAGCTGTCTTAACCTTGATAAATGCTGATATCTGTGCAATCCCAGAAACATGGTTCAAAGCTGCAGAGAGCACCCCAGCCTTACATGATCAGCCATCCTATCATATAGTCAGACCCCAGAGTGTGGGCAGTAAAGCCATGGGACTTGGGGCTTTACTATACATGAAAGACATACACACCTCCAGGCTGTTCAGACAATAAGACACACAGGGGACACTGCAGGGGCAGTTAACCATTGCCAAGACACCTATTCAAATCGTAGGTAGCTATCAACCCCCACATGTGATCTGGAAGCTCATTCTGCCTATATGGACCTGATCAGGTCTATCAGGATTCCAGTCTGTACCCTGCTCCTGGGTGACTTTAACTACCCAAACATACATTGGAAGACGTACTCATGCCAGCACACAAGTGCCCAGAGATCCTTCAAAAGTGGAAATGCAAACACCTTGGAGCAGCTAGCTGCTACCCCAACATGAAGTGAAGGGCTGTTGGAGTTGATATTAAACAACATAGGTAACCACTGCAGCATCCCTACAGTATCATTGTCAGTGGTCAAACCAACCATAAAGCAGTCATGTTTGCAGTCACCATCTCCCACAATAACTGTCTAGCTAGGGTCAGACATACAAACAACTCCAAAGTTGAATACAGCCTCCTGAGGGATGGTATAAACAGCTTTGAAGCCCCCAGCCTCTCTGTAGGAACTGGCACCAATATCCATAAGTACACATAAGTGCTATATGTGCATTTGTATAGATGCATGGGGGTCAGGCATACCCGACCAGACTACATCATCCTCTGCAAGGCTATGTAAACTTGTCTGGTGGACATCTGCAATAAATAGTGTCTATAACAGGGATGACATACTGCTGTCCGAGACAAAGAAGAAGCAGGTGCCAAATTGAAGCAATGAGCACTACTGGAATCCTACAAAGCAGACTCCAAGCCCACATTGGTGACATCCACTACAGACAATCATATCTCCTTCTTTACATATGTCTGTAACATCAAAAGAAGCACTCAGATCTACTCAGTAGTGGTGGTCAAGGACACCAGATATACAAGTGCTGCAGGTATAGCATACTTGATGCCTGACAGAGTCAGTATAAGCTTTACCCCCTGTCCTCCCATCAGTATATCAGGACACCCCCAGTATCTGCCCCCTTCCCCTTATATTTAATGAGAAATATATATAATATATATATAAATATTTATTTTAAATATTTAAATATGTTGAATGTGTTACACACATATTTATTGTTTTAACACATTCAACATATTTAAATATTTATTGTAAATTGTCATTTTTATGAAGCAGTGTTTATATATAGTGTGTTTTTAGGGTGGTGTGTTCCATGAACTTTTTCAGTTTGTATAGTTTGTCTGCTTTTTAAATTCAGTGACTGTAAATATTGTGCTTTTAATGACATAACTGATTAGTTTATAACTAGGTGGAACTTCCTGTTTGGACTGTATAAGAAGGAAGTAACTATGTGGGGTAAATTGTCTGATGAAGTCTAGATGTTTCTGAACGAAAGCACTCATCCTTGGATTTTTTGTCTGAAGTTAATAAAGTTGATTCTGCATTCTACAACTGTGTAGTGATTTGCAGCCTGCAATACTTTGAGTGGGTTCAATTCAGCTACTTCTTCTGGCTTTTGTGTTTATGTACATTAATATCTGTTACTGTATTCATTCCCTTACATTTTATGCTTGATATGTACACTCTGTTGCTGAGGCGGAGCCTATGTCCCCCCACTACTAGCTATAACCTGCTGTCCTGCTGGAGGTGGTGAACAGGTATGCTAGCCATAGCTCTCAGGTGATGAGATGCAGGTCTGGAGTCTGGAGGGGGTCAACAGGTATGCTAGCCTTAGCTCTCAGGCGATGAGATGCAGGTGTGGAGTACACAGTGATCTAGACAGATTACATCAAGAACAGTCAGGGATACCTGAACAATGTTTGAACTATGCTTGTGTGAGATTCACAGACTGAGAGGAGCAGACTCACAGTACCTCATGTGATATGCCAACTGTATCCATCAGTACTTACTGTTACTATTGTCTAATACACAATCCAGTAACATTTGTACATGAGCTGAACATTGCTGTGGGAACTCAGGGGCCAGACCTGTGATCTATGTCACCGCAGACAGAGCCAAAAAGGAGCCTGCAGGTGCTGGACAGCTGACTAACAGCAACATGTCATTCCAAGGGGAACACTGTATAATCCCGAAATTCTGAAATATCAAATTGCAGAATCCCGAGATTATAAAGCCAAAAGCTGAAAACTCTGAAACCTCAGAAGCGAGAATTTCAAAATCCCGAAGTCGGGAGATGTTGAATTAGCGCTTCTGGTGTTGTGGTGTGTAAATGATAGCTGGATATTCAGGTAAGTATTTATGTTTAAGGGTTTTGGTTAGGGGCTTTAGTGTGTGTCAGTGTGCATTGTTACTGTGATGTGTGTGTGTGAGGGGAATGTAGCTTGTATGGTGATGTTTTTGTGTGTTTGTCTGTGTAGTGCAACCTTGGAGTTAGTATATTTAAGTAGGGAGGTGTGGGAGTGCAGCCCCTCACATGGGGGGGTGCAGGGGGGCTTGCCTCCTTGCTTCTACTTAGTGTAAGTTTGTGTGTTTGTGTGTGGTGGGAAGGTTTGTGTATGTGTTTGTGTGTGGTATATGGTTAGTGTAGGAGTCATGATCTTGAAATTCGTGTTTCTGGGGTTTCGGTATTTTAAGGTTTCAGCTTTATGATCTCAAGATTCTGAAATTTGATATTTCAGGATTTTGGGATTATAAAGTGAACCCCATTCCAAGATATGTACTACAGACCCATTGTTGTAATCCCTATTTCCCAAGACTGCATCCCCCATCTGCATCCCATTACATGGGGAATTCTATTACATACCTGGTATAGTGCTGTACTCCTTTATGTGCAGAAATCCTGTGGTATAATGCAAGGATAGCATAGTCTGTCTTCATAAAGAAAGTCACAGACCTGTTTACCATAGGCAGCAGCTTGCCTTTTGTAGGCAATGCTCATGAACAGGTGATAGCCTTTTAAACCAATCTGTGGCTCACACTTGCTAATTGTATCCAGAACAGCTGGGTTGCATTTTCATCAGCCAATGGCATAACAACACATTGCTATATTTAACTCATTCACTCCAATGGAGCTCAGGAAGTTTGCTCTGTAACTTCCAATGGGCGGAACCTTAGCCTTTTGACAGAATCAAATGATGTCCTCACATTTCAAACAAATGTTCATATCTCTGAAACCATAGGGATTATGAAAGAAGTATAAATGACAAGTTCTTCAGCACAAACTATTTTATAGTGGTAGTACTCATTATGTTCTATGTCTTAAACCAAATTTTATAAGTCACAGTAAACACAGTAACTATTACATTTGTCATATTTTGTAAACAACTTACAATATCTCAGTGATCACCCAGGTTACACACATGCTGTCAGCAACATTTTATGTATCTAACTGAGAGCTTACATATGGGACTAAGGTGTTCTGTCTGTGTTACTTGGTTGTTGAGATATTCAGAAAAATGTGAAAATTATATCTATATAAATTAATATCATAAAAACAACAGTTAATATCTATTTATGTGCACTAGACAGAGGTTGAATATTAATGTAGTTGAGTTTGCCATTGTGTAAGCTTTAAGATGAAATATTTTAAAACATTGTACATAGCATGGTTTTGAAGTTATTGATGCAAATATGAACAAGCAATATTTGATGTCTAGAGGCATCAGCAGGTGTTAACTGCAGATGCACCTGGAGGCGTCACTCGAATGTAATGTGTTAAGGCCTTCAGGTAGACCTTGGCCTTTTTCCTGGCCTGTGAGAAGGACATTATCGAGGTGTGAGGACTACAGCATCACAGAGGGAAGGTAAAAATACTGTCCACTGTCCGGATTTATGTGGTATGTCCACAGTTTGGCATGCTATATTTGGCCATTGTCAACAGACTTTCTGATTATGTGGCTGTTTACTGTTTAACGATGTGGGTTGAGGTCAGTAAGGGGACAGAGAGATGTGAGTGTCATACATCATTTGCATCACAATATGCATGGTGCTGCAGTAGCTGCTGATCTATCAGCTGTATATGTTTGTAGGGGAAGATGGTGACACATGTCCCTGTCACATGACCACCCCACCAACCCTTTCTGTATGGGTGTTGTGTTGATCCCCTGTTCTAGGTGTTTGGGAGGTATGGTAGGTCTGTAACAGGTAGCTGAACATACTGATGCATATGTTGCAGGATGTAGCTGCTGCATTCTTGCCAGGAGTCATACTGGGGATTGTGAACACATTGGGGGACAGCAAGCTGTATATGTGAGTGAGGAACAGTGTCAGTTCTGTTGTCACAGCATAGCCAGGGTGAGGGTATCCATAACAGTCCTGGTGAGGCATGTGCCTCTGGTGCATATGTTATGTAATAGTTCCATCCAGAAAGTGGTAGGTGAAATTTAGGACACCTATACATATTTGGAAGTGTGTCCCAACCTACAGACCTTTGCTGTGCTAATATGGGTGGCAGTGACTGCAGTAGCAGTAATCAGTTCTGCTTAAAGTTGCAGGGCTCAGTCATGTATTTGTTGTTTGGACAAGCATGTACCTGACATGCAACAGACCAGAATGGAAGCCAGGACTGTGGGGTGAAAAATGTAAAGCATGCTAGAAATGTAACAGATTGAGCTACTGAGTCAATAGTACATCAGGTGTATTTGCAAGACATATGTGCTTGCATACAGTCTGTTACACAGGATTGGCATGAACATGTATGTTCGGCTGGGTATGACGTGTGACACTGAACTGTCTGTCATGATTTTCTAATCTTAATCTGTACTGACTTGCCAGTACATCAGCACACAGAATACATTTTCTGAAAACTGTGCCAAAAGCAGGTGATACAACTGTGGACATTCTGCAACAGTCAGTGCAGTTGTCAGCTTTATCTGATATTGTAGGCCTCACGTACATCCATCACCATCTATTTGGTTGTGTACTTGTTTGGTGTTGCATCACAGTTCCAAGTACGCTGTCATTTACATGACATTTATATGTACAAGCAGTGTGTCACTGGCACTCAGGATATGTGTATGGAAACACCTATTATTCTTCAGAGCTGAGTGGCCTAGTGGACTAGTGCACTATGCTGTAGTTGGCAGGGGTGAATTCTTTGCTGATGTGCTTCACTGATACTCACAATATGTGCATGGAAACACCTGTTATTCTTCAGAGGTGAGTGGCCTAGTGGGCTGATGCATTATGAAGTAATTGACAGTGTCCTGTGTTTGAGACTTGGCAGGAGTGAATTTTTTGCTGATGTGCATCACTGATATTCAGGATATGTGTTTGGAAACACCTATTATTCTTGAGAGCTGAGTGGTCTAGTGGGCTAATGCATTATGCCTTAGTTGGCAGGGTCCCAGGTTTGAGACTTAGCAGAAGTAATCAGTTTGCTGATATGCAGAACAATGTCAGAAAGATAACAGGTGATTAAAGCAGCTTTAAGCAGGTTTGTTTGATGCTGTGCTTAGCTCCACTTAAACCTGTGCTATTTCCAAAAAAAGAATAAAAGGGGCAATAGGAAAATGGTGAAATGGGGCAAGCAGGGGGAAAACAGTGTGAAAGGCAGGTAGGGATGTGCAGGATGGGTGTAGGAAAGGACCATAGCTCGCCAGTTCTAGTACAGCAGCAGCTGTGCAAGTTGTGGACAATTTGGAATTTGGAGCCTCACAACCCAGAGAGAGGGGTGTAGGCAACATAACTGTGTTGATTAATTGCTGTAATGATTGACTGTGGGCAGTGTACTTGGGAGCAACATGGAGATCTATGTGTGGGGCAATACTTTGTTGTGGGACATATGCCTAATTATTTTTAAGGAGAGAGTGAAATGTTGGGGAATGGATATAAGTACATGTGGGGAGGTAGATTGGGTAGAAGAGGTAACATTTGCAAACAGACAAGACAGACAAGACAGCAGACAGGGGTGGTGTATGACACATGAGGGAGGGGTAGACACCTTGGATGGGGAGGGTGTTGTGGCATTGGAGAACCATGTGCCCCCAGACGGCAGCAGTGGGATTGAGCTCCCCCACCCATGGGCAGTCACCACTGCTCCTTCATGGCCCTGATGGTGACTGTGCTGGGAGCTGGGTGCCAGGGCCAGCCTGCCCCTCCATGTTGGCCAGTCTGCCCTCAATCCAGTACAGTCAATCATCAAACCTTTGCTGCATGATCCTGCACACCATGCCTGGTAGCTGTTGCTGGGTGACCACTCCCTCCCCGCACCTACTCCCGAGGGGATGGGCCCCATCCCCAGAGGCAGTTCCACCCATAGGTGGTGCAGAATTGGCAGAGGGAGCAGATCCAGTTTGGGTCTCAGACATGCTTGCAACCGGTGCCACAGCCGGTTGAGGTAGGGTTCGTGGACCCACAGGAACCAGCCTTCTCAGTAGAACTATGGTGTTGATGTTTTTTAAAAGTGTATAGGTTAGTAATGAACAGAACATTTAAATGTTAGTTAAAACAGCATGCCAGGTTGTTCCAATTAACCCAATAACATAAGATTACATAGCATATGGACCACAACAATAAGTGGTATAACAGTCAATATTGTAACAACATGCCACTAACAGTTACAGCATAAGGCTAACAACATAGGTAATTCAAAAAGGCATGTTAGTATGGAACCATTGTAATACATAACAATAATAAAACACAAGGCCCAACATAACAGTTTGAGAACAAAATGTATTAAAAGCAAACCATACCCAATGTATAAGAATAATAAATTATGATGCAGATAAAGTCTGGGGGAGAGAGAAATACATGCCATTACTATCAGTATAGGATACATTGTTTGCAACAGAACTGTTATATGGTCTCCAGGTCTGCCCTTAATTTATGTATTCAACTGCCCTATAGTTCTGTAACACCTATATACCTCTCAAGCTATCTGCATGGGACAGAATGGGCCAAGCTGTAACATCTACAGGTACACAACTACAGGGGACTTTTACATGTCAGGGGAACATATGTGACTACCAAGATGTACTGTGGACTGATGTAATGTGACTGTGCTATTCAGAAAAATCAAGTGGCTATGAAATTTGTGTCCCAGGGATTTGGCAACAGTGATCACAGTCCGTGAAAGCGTGACACTTGAGAGACATGTATCATGCACAGTACAGAGAGTTTATGCTTATCATGCTGTCCTTGGCAGACACGGGGTTAGACTTTCAGCAGACATTCACAGACACACCAGGCATACAGCCGTACCAAGATTAAACAGTTTTATTTGTTTTAATAACGTGTATTAGTACTGTACTTGTTGACTTTTTAATTGCTGCAGTCTTATCACCTTCTGAGCAATGCTGTTAACACTCTGGTATATCTGGACACACAAATTAGTAACCCATTTGAACAGCTACTGCAACCATTTATTTTCCTGTAATTTCTGTGGGGAGAACATCTGTTAATAATACATAAAAGTTTATGTTAATATTTAGTAGTACTTGTCCCTGGATTCGAACCCCGGTCTGTGTGTGACAAAACATATAACATACCTAGCGTTTATCACACTGAGCTACTGCTGAATCTTGATTGACTAATATATGCCTAGAGCTCACCTGGTAACAAACCGTGACCTGGTAATAGAGGTCGAGTGTCATACAAGATTGCAGTGACTTGAACACACATGCATGAGATTCATGCTTGACAGAGATAGTAGGTGAACTGTGTATTAATACTTGGAGTGCAGGCGTACACATTTAACCCCTAGTGGATGGGAATATGTGTGATGTGTACAGACCATATTGCAGTACTCTGTTGCCTACCTGACCCATATACAGTTGCAGATGGTATACTTGCAGTCTACAGCTATTACAGTTTCATACTTACCTGCAGCAGCGTAACTAAGTTCAGGAATGCATGTAGCTGAAATGCAATGGTTAACACAAGACAATCCTGAGAGAAACACACTATAATACCTTAGCCATTACTATTCTAGGTTCAGATCTTAGTGCAGAACAAATATCATAATGCAGTATATCTTGTAGTACAGCTCCACATCTACACTTCAGCAAAACAGTTCTTTATCAGCTAAGCTTCAGTCACTTCGTGGTATTATTCCCGTGTTTAATTTACAGCATTTGTAATACTCGATTTCTTGACCAACAGTCCAAAATACACACATTTTACACAACACAGCTTTATTAGGGGTCACATGAAACAGTGATTGGTATACATCTAACAATCTTTATTGATGGACACTTTAAATAATGCAGGTGTTGCAAGACAGCTGTTATTCCACAATATATGCAGTAGTAACTTTACTTCCCTAACAATTCTGAATGCAGTTTTACTTTATTTCCTTAACAATGTGAATGTAGCTGAACTTTATTTCTTTCAGTTATGAATGCAGTTGAATTTATTTCCTTAGCAGTATGAATGAAGTTGTACTTTATTACCTTAACATTATTAATACAGTATAAACATTTATTTAATTAACATTATTAATGCAGTAGTAATGTTCTTTCCTTAACATTAGCAGGTTTCATGCTTTCATCTATATTGAACTGTACCTGGCATTAGTCACTTATATCAGTCCAGGTCTATGACCACATTCATTGCAAGACACTCAAAACAGAATATACCTACTGGCAGCTACTACTGTACTCTTTCTTATTTATATTACTATAGCTTGCAAGATATAGCTGTACTCACCACACTCACAGCGTAACCTGGCCAAGCACCCTGCATGTATCTCTAGGCTGTGAGCTCTCTCTCTTCTGCAGCTATGGGGAGAGAAACACACCATTATGTATACCTGTCTATCACACATGCAGATTACTTATTGATAAAAACAATGCAAACAAAACTTACAAACTTGTGGGACATTGTCATCCTGGGCATCTTGGATCCAAGTGGCCAAGAGATCCCCCTTTCCTATGCTTCAGGTCATCAAAATGGTGACATATCTGTTCACCTCTGCAGGGGATACCAGTTGCACTGTTGAGGTCATGTGCCAGTCAGTCCCAGGCCTCTGATTTGTATTCCAATCCCTGGTACTGGGCCTGCAGCAGGCAGATCTCATGGTCTTTTACTAGGAGTCCAGCCATGACCCTGGACTCCAGAATGCCCTACCACTGCACCTGAATGCACCCGCCCTCTCCTGCTCCTGCCATAGTTCCTGCATGGGTCAAACTCCAACAGGTTCTGGCTGTATTCCCACCTGTTCAGCTTAAATAAGGCTGTTTTTTCCACCCTTTGCCATCATTTGGGCCATTTTTAAAAATGTGGCACTCCACTTAGCACCACGCAAACTCACTGAGCTCAGCTGAGCATTGCTTAAACTGACAATGCTTAGCGATGTGCAAACCAGCATAGCTGAGCTGAGTACTGCTTAAACAGGCTTTGCTTAACAGTGCCCAAATCAGCTAAGCAGCACTACATGTTGCTAAGCAGTGCTAAAACAGGCCCTGTTTAAGCAGTGCTTGGCTTGGCTTAGCAGTGCTTAGCAGAGCTTAGCTAAGGGCAAACCAGATTAAAAAAAATAATAAAATTAAATTATTTGTTCATTACTACTATTTCATTATTATGTGTATGCATTGCACTTTTATATTTACTGACCTTCTGTATTTTAATTTTTTATTGGGGACTGTGTATTTTAGGTACTGCAAACCTGTGTGTAACTGGATCTTTTCTCCTCGGGTCTCCACTGATAATGGGCTTCTGGCCCAGCTAGACTAATCTGGTTAACAAATGTCAATATGTACATCAATTAAAAAATGTATAACTTATTGCTATCAAATATAAAAGCTGAATGGTCTGTCTGTGTATCTGAACTGTGCACCTACTGCACAAAGGGCCGTGACTCAAACCATTCAGCTATGTGGATACGTTGAGAGCGGCTATACATTTCTATATAGCTCTCAGCTATGTTTAAGCATTGCTGAGCACTGTGCCATGCTGAGCAAACATGCTCAGCTATGCTTAAACTTGACATGTGTATAAAATTAAAAGTATCCGGTTTCTATTCTTAGATGTCTGGCACATGTCCATTGCTAAATGCTGCGCCATGCAAACACACACAAAAAAATAAAAATAAAAACATAGTTAACTTTAATATTTAAGTGCCATCTGGCACTTTAACAGTGCAGGAGGTGTGTTATTCATCTCTGGACACTATAACACACCCCTACACTGATTCTGTAACTGTGTTACATGGCTCTCTCTCAGTAGAGCACCTTTATTAATATGCAAGGTGAGCTGCCAAGAGGGAGCCGCAGACACAGCCATGGTACCCTCTGTGTAGGCCCTCCACTATTCCTACATAGTTTATTAGATCCCCACTTATATCTAAGAGAATTATACTATTTCCTAGAAACTTACTTCATTACAGCAAGGTAGATGTATGGTGAATGGATCTTGTCAGGTCCAAGACAGAATACAGAATGTACTGTCTCTCTAAGAGACTTCGCAAATTAATATCTCAAATATTACTACTAGGATAGCTTGCAGAATGACATCATGTCTTGCCATCTGACTCTAGTTCCCAGATGAAACCCTCACTGCTGGAGCTGGCAGTATTTAGCATCTAAATAACGCAATTGAATTCCTTCATGTTTTCAGAAGTAGTAATTAGTTCACTCCAAAGACAATACAGAAAGTTCTCAGCACAGACAGTGTGCCTCTAGCCTAGCCTATAAAGTAATTTAATTTCAGTTATTTTTCTGAAGTTAACATCCTGCATTACAGTTTTCACTATTACATATATACATTCAAACAGTTACAATAGTGCATGTACATTTCTGTTCTCTTCAAGCAGGGCATACTGTAGATACATTTCAAGCGCAAGCACTCTACAAAATATCTTCTCAACACAAACACCTGTACAGAGCAGTCTGATATACACATGACATACAGTTCTAATACATCTGTAACACAAGCATCCTATATAAATCATGTTGAGATTCACAAATGACATATAATTATTTACAAAATTCCAGATAGCTGTGGTGGTAGTATCCCTCTTTGTCACATTGTAGTGCAACATAAATGGACTATGTTTTGACAATCTGTGCCCATGTTTGAATATCCGTAACATAAACTAAAATAAACCTTGATTTATCCATACTTCAAGAATGCATTTTTGATGGAGTACAGTAACATAAATAAATGTAATGTTCCATATTTGAAGTGCTTAACAAATACCTTATTTTGAAATTATTTTACAATGCAAATATTAATGTTTTTCAAGGGTATGCCATGACAACATATACAGATCAGAGTAAGACGTACTTTATTGTTGGAGCACCACGGTATGACCATACAGGAAGAGTGTATGTGTTTGAAAAGAGCCTACAGAAGACTAAACTGAGGCCAGACCTTACTATTCCTGGGGAGCAGGTAAAATTATTTGAAATGTATAATCTGAACATAACATTATTTAAGAAAGTGATAAATCAGTTTCCCTAGGAAATGATGTCTGATAATAATTTAACTGAAGACAGCTTGGCAAATTTGTTGCTTTATGCCAGTAGACCATTTATAAAAATGAAATTTAAAACAACAGAAAAAAATGCATAGACAAGTAGTAAGGAATTATTCAGTAGCAAACTTTAACTTTAATGTAAGCACACAATAAGAACTTGGTGCAGTATTTGCTATATGTTGGCTTTTTTCTCATTTTTCTGAACTGAATTCTGCTGGAGTGGACATTTGTTGGGTGGAATTAAATGGGAAGCATTGATAATAGTAGTTGACTTAATAGAGCTAAGCATCCATGGTAGGTGCAGCTTGGGGAAAATATTTATTTCTCTGCGTTATGGCAATCTCCCTGGTGAGTATATTAATAGATGTTTAGGTATCGGGTATTCAGTACCTTCTTACCTAGACATTAGTGGGGGTCAGGCCGTCTGCCTAGACAAAAATTGTATTTTTATTTCTAAAGATTGTTCCCATTGGAGAAAGAATAGTTTGGTGTAATTTTTCTTGGCAATTACTGATTCAGTCACTTTTAGTTTGGACTTCTGACACATAATTACCATTTAAAATGCCTTCAGGCATCTAATAATATATCTTTTAGGTTACAGGTGTATTAGACTTTTTCTGTCTGATCTGAAACTGATGCATATGACACAAGTACATAATTACCCCACAGGGAGGAAAAAAGATACTTTCTATTATTAATGCATCCCTTGAATGGGGAAAGGGTGCTCAGTTTAATGTAATGTCGTGCCACTCTTGGTAAATAAGAAGCATTTTCATAGGACTGCAAACTGGTAAACATTAATCATATTACATGAACAAAACATGAATGGTCCATACCAACATTTGCTGTTTGGTCTATTAGAAAACAATGAATACACACTCCGGTGACTGAATGCAAACAGAAATAAAGTGCAATAAGGTAGGATAATGGCACCTTAGGCATTTAAAACATATACAACTGTGTCGGAATCCAGCACAAGGACCATGGCACTCAGTCTGCAATGAGAGTTAGATCAGCAGCACTGAAACCATTACTGGTATGCATGGATGCTTTGTTTTAGCAGATAAGTGTCCTGCTCCGCAGAAAACTATCTTAAGCAGTATTACACTTATATTTCCAGTGTATGCACTTACTTAAAGAAGAACTGAATTATTTCATCAGATGGCACAAGTATTAGTTATTTTACTGTTTGAGGTATTTAATGGTTAAGCCTAGATGATACATTTTGGTACAGACCACCCATTGCCTTTCTCTGCTGTTTATGCCATGCATCTAGAAATTTCTGTCTGCTACTTTTGCACACTAGCACATATTCTGATGCTGTTTCCCTGTAGCATGGCTTACCTATTAAAGCTTTTTAAACTGTTTGAACTACTCTGATATTTACTCAAAGTTATAGCAGCTTTTATTTTGATGATAACATCTACAGAATTAAAGAAATAAAATGATTAAGAAATTAAATAATGTCAACACTTGTATTAACTTAAGGATGAGGAAAAGGAAGAAGAAAAAGTTAACCTTGGTACTTGCACCTGAAGTGGAAAGTCCATTTCTTACAGGAATATAGTTAAATGTTAGAAAAACAGGTTTTGTAGCAGACCAGACCGAAAATGAAAACAAGGATAGGGTAGTATCGGCATGCATGGACCTGAAACTCACCATTTAGTTGAACACCTTCTGGTCCAAAATAAGTAAACAAACAGACAAACAAATAAATAAAATAAAAATACAAGAGTATAAAATCCCAGCAATCAATGCAGTGAGATATTGTAGAGTTACAAATTTGAGTCTTACAATAAAGAACTTATTGAATCAGTAAATCAGTATGTGACTGACTACAGAACTTACTGAATCAGTAAATCAGTATGTGACTGAGTACAGAACTTATTGAATCAGTAAATCAGTATGTGACTGACTACAGAACGTATTGAATCAGTAAATCAGTATGTGACTGAGTACAGAACTTATTGAATCAGTAAATCAGTATGTGACTGACTACAGAACTTATTGAATCAGTAAATCAATATCTGACTGACTACAGAACTTACTGAATCAGTAAATCAGTATGTGACTGAGTACAGAACTTATTGAATCAGTAAATCAGTATGTGACTGACTACAGAACTTATTGAATCAGTAAATCAGTATGTGGCTGACTACAGAACTTATTGAATCAGTAAATCATTATGTGACTGACTACAGAATTTATTGAATCAGTAAATCAGTATGTGACTGACTACAGAATTTATTGAATCAGTAAATCAGTATGTGACTGACTACAGAACTTATTGAATCAGTAAATCGGTATGTGACTGAGTACAGAACTTATTGAATCAGTAAATCAGTATGTGACTGACTACAAAACTTATTGAATCAGTAAATCAGTATGTGACTGACTACAGAACTTATTGAATCAGTAAATCAGTATGTGACTGAGTACAGAAATTATTGAATCAGTAAATCAGTATGTGACTGACCTAAGAAAACTAGTCCACTATTTTAATATACTAACAAAATGTCTAAGACCCTTTGAGAAAGGAAACTGGAGCTGTGATATTTAAGTACTTTTGTTCCTTATTTGATAGAACTTCATCAGAACATGATAAATTAAGAGAGACCCAGGTAATAAGGAGCAAACATTTACAGATTCTAGAAGCCAAAAGCATGTTAAAATGATTCTTTGACATTAGCCAAGAAGAGTGATGTGAATCATAAGGGATTGGGTGTACGGATCCATATTCAAATAGTGGCTGTGGTATATTAACCAATCAAGATTAATACCCAAGTGGTAATACATTGACCAATGGAAACTTTTGATAAAGACCTTTAAATTAAACAGAAACTTAGCTAAAGCTGATTGCTGAAACTTTAACAAATTGTTAGACCTTTGGTACTGCTAAAACTTGTTGCATAAACAATAAGTTCAATGATGGTTTCTATCTGTACCATCTAAGCCCGCATTTTAAGTTCATGTTTTCATTGAGCCCTGGTGTTGCATTTGCATTGAGTAGAAGTTGCCATTAGAGTTCTTGTACTTCTAATAAGGTATTGAAGTCTCCAATAAAAGGTACAATCTGTTCGAGCACAAATAATTTCAATCGACCATTATTGCACACTGTGCTGTGTTTGGCAAGAGCATTCTTGTAATCTGTGTGATGTGTTGCTCTTGTGTATTCCTAGATCCAGTTTGATAATTTTGTATGCATCTTGTCAATGTAGAAATTGTGGCATTGTGTGCAGAAACATGCAGAAACAATGTTGGTGCTATGACAATTGAAGCTACGTGGAACTTTAACGGTAATGTTACAATGAGTAAATGTATAACAATCAGCTTGGTAAATATATTTACATGCTACGCATGAGCTGCAGGGTAACATACCTTTGTTAACTGAGCTAACTGGAAAAGCCAGTTCTAATACATCATGGTGGCATTTTGTCCTTTTGTAGGTAATGGTGGAATGGTTGCCTAGCTTTTGAGATAGTTCTTTATTGCTAAGAATAACATCCAAGTTATGGGAAAGAATGTTCTGTAAATGAAGCATGGCCCTACTTATCGGGAGAGGGAACTAAGGGTGAAATTGTTTCTTGTGTAGACCTTGGGTTTACTAATAAAGCCACCCCGAATAATCGGCTTGAATTTGGTGGTCCATGCTTTGCTCACCTCACGTGTGGTGTCTTCAAGTAGGGTTATAGGGTAATTTCTGGCTGTAAAGAGGTGCTGTAAAAAGGCACATTCTTCTAGGAATACTGAATCATCGTTAATGATTCTGCACAAGGAAATGAACTGACCACGAACAATACTGGCTTTTTTGACGGGTGGGTGACGGCATTGGCTTTTGTATTCCAGGAGATTATTCCTGTACATTTTCTTCCCATAAATATTAGAGCTGAAGCTTGGTATTTTTGGGTTAAGTGAGATTGAAAGGTAAAGGAATTGGACCTGCAAGCCTATGCTTGAAACAGTGAAGGATAAGAATTTAATACTGTTAGACAGGGCATGGATTAAAATATCCAGCTCTAAATTCCTTGATTAAAATATCCAGCTCTAAATTCCTTGACCTTTCTAGAAGTTGGTAGAATGCCTCTGATGCCTTGTTCTTTGCTATTCTAACTCCTTTCCTGGCTTCTTTGTTAGCCAACCAGTCTTCCTTCTTAGCCTAGTCTTTCTTTTCTATCTCCCACTTTTTACTGCACTCCTTCTTTCTTTTGATGACTGCCTGAATTTCTGTATTCCACCGCCAGCTTTCCTTATGTAACTTAGTTCCATACCAGGCTCAGTTGCATATGTGTTCTGTATTTGTTACACATGCTGTTTTGAGGTACTTTCATTCTTCTTCATCTCCACCTATTTCTTCTTCTTCTTCTTGAGGTGCTAGAGCCCTGAGTAATTCCTTGAACTGTTGTGCTTTCTCTACAGCCAGTGTCCAGGTCTTTAACCTGGTCTCTGTTGACCTTAGAGACTCTCTCTGACCACTGCTTGCAGCTAATTATGGCAACCAGTGGTTTATGCTGTGGGCTAACTGTTTTATTGGGGATGATTTTATAATCAATGATTCTAGCCCTTTCCTTACTAGGAGGAAGTCTACCTAAGTTGCATGTAGGCTACTCTTGTATGTGATCTTGTGACTGTCTCTTTTTCATTTCTTTTTTTTTTACCTTTTTTATTTGATTTTACAACCGAAAGAACTGAAATGCAAATTAACAAAGCATAACAAGAACACAATAATAAATCTATATGCAGTCATCCATGACAAAATTTTGTATGAATTATAAAAAAAAAAATATTTTTCTACTGCCTTGTGGTTTTTGACAAGATATATGTTTGTGTGTTATATCTGATGTTATATTATACATCGTTAAACATATAAAGTCACTAAATGAAAGAGTGCTTTCACTTTTCCAATTCATTGTATTCACTTTTCTAGCAATGGCCAGAATTGACCAAAGGAGAGAAACTAGTGGTTTTGGAATCAGAAAAACTGAATTTAACTGCTTAAAGAATTTCGTAGGTGGAACCAAGATCAAGGATTGTATATAGTATAACATTTTTTTGGTAAAATAATCAGTTTTATCAATTAAAGCCTATCTTCCATTGTAAAGAATATTTTATTCCAGTTATCAATTACTTTGGATATTGCATTTATTAAAGCTAAATCATTTGAACTTACAGTATCCTTCCATGTAAGTTTATTAATAATGCCTAAATACTGAAGTTGCTTATTCTCCCACTTAAACTTAGTATAATGTTTTAAGAAAGCATTTATTTTTTTTATTTGTTGGTAACCTTTCTGCTTTTTTATTTTACTGAAACTTAGGCCAGAGATCCTTTCAAATAGTTTAATTGACTCAATAATATAGTGAATTGAAGAGTCATCCATTTGGTAACAGTATGTCATCTGCAAATAGCTGGATTTTTGAACAATATGAATAATTTCACAAAAAGCCTTTTATATTTGTATCATTTTTATGAAATAATTGAGACAACCAACTGTCTCTGTTATGTAAGACAATACGAGTGAAACATGACCCGGTCAAGTATCACACGATTTATTCCAACCACAAACAATCACAAGGGCATCGGTTAAGCGCTTTCATCTGTAAATACAGACTTCATCAGAACACCATAACTGTGTATTACTGACAATTTTAAAAATGTTTTGGCGCCAAAATGAACAACTAAAAGTTCACATTTAAAGTGACAATACATGATATATGCACATACTACATATAAATACTATTAAAACCTTGTATGTAAGAATAAATAAATATATGCATAAATAATTAAAACTAAAGGTTAAAAACATATGTTGCATAAAAATGGTCTCAGCTAATAAAACTATATAAGTTGTAATACTGATTTGATAGAAATAAAATCATTAATACCAGGGAATTTTGTGGCATTGGTTACAATTTGCCGAAAAGATTCCCTTTTACATAACTGTGCTTTATGATTACCCCCTCTAGCTGATATAAATATTTGATCAATAATTGCAAATTTGAACATGTGTGTATCACCATATTTATTTATATGCCTAAACAGGGCATTTTTAGTGTCTTTCACTTTTATTTTATATAGGTTCTCATAAATACATCTTTTCAGTTGTCTCTCTGTTTTCCCTGTATAAAATACAGCACATGTGCTGCACTTAGCTAAATAGACAATGTTGTTACTGTTACAATTCCCCTTTCTATACCATACATATGTCTTATTAATATCATCCAATTTTATTCCTACATCTTCATTAATGGCAAAGCATTGTTTACACTGCCCACATTTTTTTGTATGGTTATTTGTTACCTTATTATTGTAATTATATGTATTTAGTAAATTCTTAATGTTCATACTCATTTTGAACACAAAATTAGGGTCCCTACCAATAACATTTAATAGTTCATCATCAGTTACCAATATATTCCAATGCATCTTTATAATGTTCTTAATATCAGATACGAATGGGGAATATGTAAGAACACAAACTCAGTTATATTCTTTTTGAACATTATTTATTGTGCTTGATATATTAAAATTCTCATTACCAAGAATAGGTGATTTTTTTTTTTTACCCCATTCATTAATAACATAAGCCGATATGTCATATATATATATATATATATATATATATATATATATATATATATATATATATATATATAATATATAATCAATTATATTATATAATAGTGTATCAAAGGAAACACTATTATGTAATGAAACAGCCATATTACCACTTGAAAAAAATGACGTAAATAGTAACAATGATTTAGATTGCAATATTAATGTATTTATGAACGAAGATAGACAAGTTCTTTTATGAGGAATGATTTGAAAATATTTAATTATACTTCTATACAAATTAGTGATGAATTCTTTTCTTTGTTTCAAAAGGGTATGAAATATATATCCACAGCTAAATTCAATTTGGTAGATACTATTATTGATATCAAATTGTTTTGTCGGAGACTTAATTTAGCATTACTATATAAAAATAATAACAGCTATAGGGCACTGCCGAATGAAATGAAGAAAAAAGTATATTTATACCCCCTACACATAAAAAAGTGCAAATTTTTGAAGAATCCACCTGTGCTGATATTTATGAATATAATAGAATTATTAAAGGAAGGAAATTTGTTGACAACTTAGAGGATGTAGAGAGAAAATGCCTGGCCGAGTTGATGAGGAATAATGATATTCGAGTAATGAAGGCAGATAAAGGCGCTGGTGTGGTATTATATAATACAATTGATTATATTAATAAAGTTCAGACTATGTTAATTGAATCTAGGAATTATGATGTTGTCTCCCATAATGAAATAAATGTAGGTTACCATAAAATTGATTTAGCTTTAGATGAATATTTAGTTGATAATAGGATAACAGTTGATACATATAATTTTTTGAAAAATGATAATCCTACACTGGCGACAATAGTATGTATCCCTAAAGTACATAAAAATATCAATAACCCGCCTTTCAGACCTATTATTTCTGGTACTAAAGCCAAGACCTTTAACATAGGTGTAGTTATTGATGAATGGTTAAAACACACTTATCAACATATTTCTCATATAGTAAAGGATTCATGGATGTTCTTATCCAAGTTAACTAGTAATAAATGGAAAAATAATTTGATATTTGTCACTATTGATGTGATTGATTTATTCTCGTGCATCCCCAGAGAACAGAGATTAGAATTTTTTTGTGATAGTTTGAGGAAACATTCCCGTTTAAGTTGGGACCATATCAATTTAATTGTAGACATGATGAGTCTTGTGTTTGAACACAATTATATTTATTTCAAAAGCGAGTATTGCAAGCAAACTCAAGGAGTGGCTATGGGTGCATCTTGTGCCCCCATGTTCGCTAATTTAGTAATGCTTGAATGGGAGAATCAAAATTTATTCAATAGTCACTATTTTAAACATATCATATATTTATAAGATTTTTAGATGATATGTTTTTATTATGGGATGGGCCTACTGATACACTTATGGAATTTTTTGAATATATAAATACTACTAGTATTTTTCTGAAGTTTACATACAAGTTCAGTCATGATGGTATATCATATTTGGATACCTATGTAAGCCATATATGTTCTGGTTTTCAGTCAGAAATATTTGGAAAGGAAACATTTTCGAATGGCTACCTTGATTACACTAGTAACCATCCTAAACATATTCTTAAGAACATATATAAGTGCCAATGCATACGTGTGGCTAGAATGACCTCTGATTATAATAAAATTAAAGACGAAATAAACAATATTCAAACTATGTTTATTAATAGAGGATATCCTCTAGCCATATTAGATGACATATCGGCTTATGTTATTAAGAATGGGGTAAACAATTTTCACCTATTCTTGGTAATGAGAATTTTAATATATCAAGCACTATAAATAATGTACAAAAAGAATATAACAGAGTTTGTGTTCCTACATATTCCCCATTCGTACCTGATATTAAGAACATTATAAAGATGCATTGGAATATATTGGTAACTGATGATGAACTATTAAATGTTATTGGTAGGGACCCTAATTTTGTGTTCAAAATAAGTATGAATATTAAGAATTTATTAAATACATATAATTACAATAATAAGGTAACAAATAACCATACAAAAAATGTGGGCAGTGTAAACAATGCTTTGCCATTAATGAAGATGTATGAATAAAACAGGATGATATTAATAAGACATATGTACGGTTTAGAAAGGGGAATTGTAACAGTAACAACATTGTCTATTTAGCTAAGTGCAGCACATGTGCTATATTTTATATGGGGAAAACAGAGAGACAACTGAAAAGATGTATTTATGAGCACCTATATAAAATAAAAGTGAAAGACACTAAAAATGCCCTGTTTAGGCATATAAATAAATATGGTGATACACACATGTTCAAATTTGCAATTATTGATCAAATATTTATATCAGCTAGAGGGGGTAATCATAAGGCACAGTTATGTAAAAGGGAATCTTTTTGGCAAATTGTAACCAATGCCACAAAATTCCCTGGTATTAATGATTTTATTTCTATCAAATCAGTATTACAACTTAGATAGTTTTATTAGCTGAGACCATTTTTATGCAACATATGTTTTTAACCTTTAGTTTTAATTATTTATGCATATATTTATTTATTCTTATATACAAGGTTTTAATAGTATTTATATGTAGTATGTGTATATATCATGTATTGTCACTTTAAATGTGAACTTTTAGTTGTTCATTTTGGCACCAAAAAGTTTTTAAAATTGTCAGTAATACACAGTTATGGTGTTCTGATGAAGTCTGTATTTACAGATGAAAGCGCTTAACCGATGTCCTTGTGATTGTTTGTGGTTGGAATAAATCGTGTGATACTTGACCAGGTCCTGTTTCACTCGTATTGTCTTACATAGCAGAGACAGTCAGTTGTCTCAGTTGTTTTTATTTCTGCAGTTGTCTTTAGCTTTTGTGGTTTACATTTTTATAAAAGTAGCAAGTAGATCAGGTGACAATGCAAATAATAAAGGGAATAAGGAACAGCCTTGTTTTGTTCCTTTCAATATTTGAAGTGATAGAGATAAACAGGAACACATTTTAACCTAAGAAAAAGTATTATTATATAATTTCCTTATCAACTCAATAAAGTCCAAAGAGAAGTTATATCCTTTAAGTATTTTGTATAAGTATGACCAGTTGATAGAGTGTAAAGCTTTATTTATGCTAAGCTTATAATTGAAAGTTCTTTTTTATTTTTATTTGCAATACCAGTCAGAGGTAATAGTCTAATAATGTTATCTTATACTTTCTTATTTAGCATACATTCTGTTTGATCATTATCAATTATATTTGGCATCATATTATTTAGCCTTTTAGCTAACATGGATATAAATATTTTGTAATCAATGTTTAAAAGAGAGATGGAAGGATAAGAACAGCATATTTTTTAATCTTTTCTGTGTTTCAAAATAGGTGAATTCAAAGAAAATTTCTAGGAGGGAGGCATACTCATTTCATTTTTTAACTTCTGGAATGCTTTTAATAAAGCCTTGAATGTATTATCTGGAATTATTCAATATAGTTCTGGAATTATGCCAGAACTTATTATTTTTAAGTTTTTGATTTGGTCTTTCAGTTCTTTAAAAGTGATTGATTTGTCCACAATTATAGCTTGTTCTTTTGTTAATCTATTTTTAATGTTATTTTTTTTAAAAAATATGTTAATTTATCATTTTTCTAAAATGAGTTTAGTATCGTTAATTGATTTATAATGATTTTGAAAGCTTTTAAGTATGCCTTTTAAATCAGTTACTTTTTAAGGATGTTATTAACTATATAATTAAATTCATTAATATGATTCATATTGTTTAGTTTTTTAGCTATAATAGCCAATCTATGTATGTTTTTAGGATTAATGGAATATGATTACAACTTAAGCTTTTCTAAATTTATTGAGACGTTATGATTTACAATTTCTAGGTACTTCTGATTTAATGCTGCAAATTCAGAATTTGTAACTTTATCATTAGGTTTTAGATTTAGTTTTAATTTATCAATTTTAGCTTGCAAATCAGTCAATTCCCTATCCCAGTCCTTCCTCTTTAAAAGATACCAACTCTTAATTCTATGATAAAGGTACACTTTTATTAGATCCCACAATATAACATCTGAAGCCTCCCCATTATTTTTAAACATGTTTAAACAAATATAACTCTTTTAAAAAACATTCCTGAAATCCTTTAATCTTTATAATATAAGCCAGAATTCTGAACCAAAAATTCAGATACTCAGTTTTTATATTAAAATTTAAATTTATTGCATTATGATCAGATAATGGACCCAAAGTTATTAAAACTTCATCTATCTTACAGGATAGATTATTGGAAGTAAAAACCCTATCTATATTGGTGTTAGTACCAAATCTGAATGAATAATTAGTATATCTAAGGGAATATGTCAATTTTAAAGCATATATATATATATATATATATATATATATATATATATATATATATATATATATATATATATATATATATATATATATATATATATATATATATATCTTAAGTTCATTATATTTATGAAATGATTCTGATACACTATGTTTATCACTCTTGGAAGTATATCTATCTGATAGTATACAATTAAACCCCCCAGGCAAGATCATTTCTCTCTGTCATAGGTTCATAGGTTCATAGGTTGGTACTAGGCTGTCAGCCCTAGGGCCTATACAAGCCTAGCCATAAATTCCCTGGCTATTTCTTCCCACACTATTTACTTCCCTGGTCCCCTGTCTAGCAGGGCGACTGACATGATCCCAGGGGTGAATTTCCTTTCTCCCATCCAATCATCAAGGGTCCTTTTGAAGAGGGCCAAAGAGGCACTCTGCTTGATATGTATGGGCAATCTATTCCAGACTCTGGGGAGTCTCTGGGTCAGGAACCTATACCTCCATCATGTTTTTTTTTTTTATTGTGATGACAAGGTTTAGATCCCTGAAGCGTGTGGCTCTGAGGGATTGGGATTTCTTTAAGTGTAGCATGTCCAACAGATCTGAGTTTGACATGGCCTTGCATGTTAAGCAATAATCACCTCTGAGTAGGCGATATGCGACAGAGTATAGCTGAAGTTTTTTAAGGCAGTCAGCATAGGGCATCTGCTTTAGGCCTGTGATTCTTTTAGTGAGGTATTTCTGCAGCCTTTCCAGTTGTTGCATATGTCTTGAGAGGTACATACCAAATGGGATGTTGTATTCTATAATGGGTCTAATGAGGGATGAGTACAGTGGGACAATGACCTCCTTTTTTCTGAATGAAAAACCCTTAGTGATGAGGTGTGCCACATAGAAGGATTTCCTGACTGTTGGGGTGATGTGGTTATCGAAGGTGAAACCACTGTCCACCTGTGTCCCCAAGTCTCTTATCACACTTTCGGTGTTTAGTGTACTGCCACCTATATGGTAATTCATGGATACATGTTTTTTCCCAAAGGGGATAACTATACATTTTTTGGCACTGAGCTTGGGCCCATGGCTCTGGCACCAAGCATCTGTTTCTGTAAGGCCCTTTTGTAGAGTATCCACATCATTTGGGGATTCAATAATGGCTCCCAGTTTGCAGTCATCTGCGAACTTTGTTAGCCAGAGTCCCTTAGTGTTGGCCTGTACTTCAGAGAAGTTGATGCCAAACAAGAGCGGTCCCAGGACTGAACCCTGAGGTACTCCACTTGTCACTTGTCTGGAGCTGGATTTGGAGTCAGCCACTTTTACAGTGTGGGTTCTATCAGTAAGCCAGTTAGCAACCCATTGGGTGACGTAGGGATTAATGCCAAGCTTAGTAAGTTTATCTATGATTCCAGAGTGGGGGATGGTGTCGAAGACCTTGGCAAGGTCTGGATAGGCTGTGTGGACCACCTTATCCTTGTCCATTGCTCTGGAAACTGATTTGAAGAAATCAATCAGGTTCAGGAGACAAGATCGTCCCTTCATGAATCCAAAATGGGTGGGGTCCAGTGTTTGAAGGTTTCCAATGTTTTTGTTTATAAGTTCCATGATAATACGCTCCATGGCCTTGCAGATAAGGCTTGTCAGACTGATGGGATGGTAGTTTCTGGGATCCAAGATGGATCCCCCTCTTGTGGAGTGGGATAACTGTAGCTCTGCGCCACTCAGTGGGCACGAAAACTGAGGTGAGGCTATGATTAAACATGACACTTAGGTGAGGTGCCAGTTCATATTGTAGTTCATGTATTACACAGCCCGGGATATCCATTTAAAGTTATTTTATCTAAGTATTTATCAGCTATTTTAGCTCCAACCCCAGGTATCCAATATACATTTATTAGCATATAATATTTTGTATTAATTTGTAACCAAAACAGCCACCACAGTCACCGAACACAAATGAATCCAGGTCCAGGAGGAAGGCTAGAACAGTTTAATATTTCACAAACACACAAATCACAGTAAAGCAATCAACTTCACGTTTTCATCTTCAACTTTATCAGCTATAACAACCATCATAAAAACACATCCATTTTATGCTTTCCCACACAAACACAAATTCAAAAGCACCAATCAGATTCCAACTGCCTTAATTGTTTCTTAAACAAACTTTTGTTTAAATACACAACACATAAAAAACAGTAAACAAATAACGTAGACAGTGGATTAAATGTAGAAATCCATAAAAAGCAATACAGTCTTTTGATTTTGTTAAATTTTTTTTAAAAAAAATATTAAAAACATTAAATAAAACATTATACAAAATAAGCTGAAATCAATTCAGTGAGACCTACATATTGGGTGCTGTTGATCTGGTGTCTAGCACCATCTGGTGATATTTCTTGAAAACTAAACACTTAACAATGTATTTTTTTATCATCAGATAAGGTGACAAAATGAAGCTGTTTCATTACATTAAATATAATATTCACTAACCAAGCTGTAATCATACCGCTAATTTGTGGTACAAATTTGTAGTACAACCATATTCAACATACCATTTTTGTCAGAATAAGTCTCTAGAATTTTAGGCATAGAGTGGGACTTTTTCTACAATATAAGAGTGGCTCTCCTTTTAGAGCTATAACATGAGTCTATCAGGAATGAATACAATTTAAATAATATTTTATCCACGTCTTTTTTAACAACTACATCTCCTATAAGAAAATTATACATGCTTTATTCATTTTAATAAATTTGAATAAATTAGTTATTTTTGTATTATTATTATTAAGGCCATTGACATTTAATGAAAGACACTTATACACCAACATCTTAAAAAAACAGATTTAAATCATCTATAATATGATTTTGTGTGTGTGTGTGTGTGTGTGTATATATATATATATATATATATATATATATATATATATATATATATAGATTGTGATTGAGTCTAACACATTTTGTTATGGGTAGAACTGTAAAATTAGTTGTTAACAATTTGAATAAATTACTATTTACAGTTTCAACCAAGAAACAATATCCTGTTTTGATGAGATTTTCATTCAAACCACCTTCTATCCACATTTCACCACTTATAAATTTTTCATTTCCTACGACCGTAAAGAATAAAACCAATAATTTAAATTATTGTGAAAAGAGAACATTGAGTCTATAACAGTATATTTATATTAATTTATTAATTTCCAGTCTTAACTATTAATAATAATATAGATGTGAATGAAGTGTAGCGTTAAAGATCAGGTATGTTAACAAAGGTAAAATAAATCCAAATAAAAATGTAATAATTTCCTCATTATTCAACATCAAAATTCAGTATCTTGAAACTATGAAACTGAATCCACAAAACACCAAACCTACAAAACCCTGAACCCAAAACTGTGAAATTCAAAACACTGAACAAACCACATACACTATACCATACCTACACCACAACACCCACAACACAACATAAACAAAAACTACACACATACAAAACTCATACACATGTAAAATAAATCCAAATAAAAATGTAATTATTTCCTCATTACTCTTCTAGAGTTTGATAAAATTTTTATATGATGTACATGTGTGAGTTCATATGAGTGTACGTCTCTGTAAATCTACATGTCTATACCTTGTATATATACATATACTGTCAAAGCAAATGCTTTTTACTATGAACACTTTAACCCTGCTGTAATCAAACACAAAACACCTTACATTATAAAGTTATCAGTATACAATGTGCATGGTTATTAAGCAGCTATGCCACAACTTTGTAATTGTGACACCGAGCAGAAACAAAAAAACAACAAGGAAATAAATGCAAACTTTCAAATGAATTCTCTCCAATTTTATATGGACAGCTGGATTCACTTCATAATCTAGAAATACTGAAACATCAAATTTCAAACTATGAAACCGAATCCACAAAACAGGGAAACTACAAAACCTGAGGCCAAAACTGTGAAATTCAAAACACTGAACAAACCACATACACTATACCATACCTACATCACAACACCCACAAGACAACATAAACAAAAACTACACACATGCACAACTCATACACACATAAGCAGGGGGGCAAGCCCCCCTGCACCCCTCACACCCCCCTACTTATATATACTAACTCCGAGATTGCACAAACAGGAAACAAAAGCAAACTCACACACGCACATTCTCCAGTCCCTCACACACACATCAAACATATCAGCACACTCAAACACACTCTAACTCCCACTCAAATCCCATACAAAACACTCACTTTCCTGACAAAACACATAGATCCACACATGGAACCACACACGATAAACATACAATCCTGGACTTCACGTAGCGTAAGGCCATAACTGCAAATTCGAGATATCCGAATTCGTGATTATGAACTTTCGCTATTTTAAACATTCGGGTTTATAGTCTTGAGATACTGAAATTCAACATTTCAGTATTTTGAGATTATAAATGGCTCCCAAACAGCCACATCATCAATTTCTTTCCAAGGGAAAGAAATCGTTTGGCCGTTGTGTTAAATCTGCCCTTTTCCCCAATGTAGTGCAATCTTGTAGTTAGTATACTTAGTTGGGGTAGGTGTGGGAGGCAATATAGTGTGTTACATTGTATTGTTTGTATTTGACCTATTGATTTCTTTCCCTTGGAAATATGATGTGACTGTTCTCTGAAATGAAAGTTTGACACATAGTAGATGAAGAGGTTGTCAACATTCTGACCATTCATGCTTCTAATATAGACCCTTTTAAATAGACAGCATTAATCTAGGAGATGCTTGTATGCAGCCCATACATCAGATGCAAGGACTTTCTGGGTATATCTTGATGCACCTAAGGTCCCCTAATGTGTGCATGTATTTCACATCTGTATGTATGCATGTATGTCTGCCCAACCATAAATACGTAGAAAATATAAAATATAAGGTAGACATTTTTGGCATTTAATTGATTTAGACATATTCATCATTGACATATGAACAATAGTGCATGTTGTAGGCATTCTGGTTTACTACATTTTCTATGTATATATTCTGTCAGCAACTCTACCACAATAAATCTGTAACTGTATTTGAACTATTTATTTATTTTCAAATATAAAAACAACATATTCCACTATGGTAAATGGTCAAAATGGTCAACAAAAATAAAACTATACATAAAACAGACCAGGCCAACAACAGTAGAAAATAAAAATGTAAGATTTAATTAGGTAAGCACTCTTATGCTTCTGAGAGCACTTCTTCAGTCCAGTTAAAACAATGACAAAAATAACTCAATAAATAATCCATAGAGTCTAATAAAAATCACATGACAAAATGGAAACCACCAGTGAAAGAACTACAATAAAATTATGTCATAATAGATCTTCCCATTAAGACTGGGGTCCATGTCAGCTTGTAACTTAAAGACCACCGAACTTCATGCTGTTCTGTAAAATGTCTAAAGTCTCCAAGACCTTTCCCTTCATACAACTATTCCAAAACCTTAAACTTAAATGAATGTGAAAGGCCACTCTCTTGAACATGTTTAGCTAGTGCATTCCTAACATCCAAATTCCTAATAGCTGTAACATCTTCCCTAATTCTTTCCCTTAAGTTCTATTTGTCTTTCCAACATGGAATGATGAACATGATGAGCAACAAGCCAAATCCAGAGCATTCTGTGTGGAACAATCTGCACTTACTGTAATGTTAAAGTCATGGTCACTGATGGGATGTCTAAAATAGCCAATACTATCAATATAAATACAGAAATCGCATTTCCCACAAGGTTGCATCCCTTCTCTATCCACTCTCCCAACACCTGCACTCTTCCCATAACACAACAGCCTCTTTAAGGACTTCTTATTTTTAAATGAGAAATACGGATGCTGAGCAACAAGCTGCCCAATGTTTTCATCAGATAGTATAAAAGACCAGTTTCTTTTAATAATGTCACAAAACATATCCAGATTGCTTGCATAATGTAACACAAAGCTAACACCTTATTGGGAATTAACCAAAGTGCTGCTAACAACCATATGTTTATGGTCTGAAAAGTAAGGCTGAGTACGATCATGTTTGAGCCGCCTGGTATCAACACCCATAGCAGCTACCTCCTTCTCATTATATCCCCTTTCAATAAATTCACATTGAATCATCTCAAGGTATGATTCAAAAACACTATCAACATTATCTAATCCCTCATCCCTTGTCCTCTCATCACATTTTTAAATACCCTGGATGGATGCATACTATCTCTTGTAAGAGTAGTATTAGTACAACATGGTTTCCGATATAACTTAGTATTAAAAGCACCACCTTTGGTCCTATAAACCTCAACATCCAAAAAATCCATGACACTGGGAGAGAATTTATACATAAACCTCAGGAACATAGTTGTACTATGTAAGTACTCAGCGAATTCTTGGATAGCCTCTACTGATCCAACCCATAACATAAATATGTCATCCATGAATCTCCTAAAAATGTAATGTGTTGTGAGTACCTATTGTGATTAAGGACAAACATATCCTCCCAATGAGCCATTATGAAATTTGCATAACTATTTGCTAATAAATCAACTTAATGTATTTGTTCTTTATATACAGACCTTACAAATGTCAATATATTTGACTGAGTTGTTGTAAAAGATATTTTTATTATTACTACCCCTAACTGTTAAAAAATCACCTCACTACATTTATTTACTCATCTTTGTGAGAACTATGTACTTCTGTAATATTACTATACATTTACATTTATTCTCAACCATCAAGCAAGGAAATTATAATCATTTAAAACCTAAACTCCAGAAATGAAATAAAATCCATTACTTGTAACCAAAAAATTAAATAAAACAATAAAATTGTCTGCTGCCATACCAGATTGTATAATAGGCTACGTATTATAGTAGGTATTGATGGCAGGGAAAGATAAAAAAAGGAAGACCTCAATGTTGTTTAAGGCTACATTGGAAGAATATATACTTTATTTCCTTCTTCTACAACTTCATTATGATAACTAGATTGAGTAAAAGAAAAAAAAAAAACAATAGGACTTTACTTGGAGCCGTACTCATTCTTTCTATTAAAGTCCCCTATTGACATATTAGTTTATTCAATTTGTAATTTGAGAGGATAAATCAACTGCATTACATTAGAAATAAAACAACTGACCTGACTATAACAAGAATGAGAAGTGCCATTGTAGCTTGAATCCAAAGTGTGTTATCAAAAAAAAAAACACTTAAATGAGTATGCTTTGACCTTTTCCAGTTATCTTTGTAACATTCTAAGTATTATATGTAGGTTCAAAGGTCATGTCTGACTTCCTGGATCTTCAATTCAAGGCAAATCAGTTCTGCAAAGCTTTACAAAGTTGAAAAAGAGTTCACAACATTTATTAACACATTCTAAAGCAAAACTCCACAGTGTAATAAAGTGGGAAAGTGTCCAAACTAATATCTGAATTTGAAGAAAGGCTCAATACCATTTCAGACCAATTGTTATTACTTGGTTTAGAAAATGAACATTTCAATCACATTTAACT
>NC_056744.1:1780809904-1780817212 GCF_019279795.1 Protopterus annectens | reverse complement strand
AATGCCATGTTTCCCTTCAACTCCTCATCTGATAAACTATACAGTTTTTAAGTTGTCCACAAAAAGTAGATGAGAAGTATTTAAACAAGGTTGCTTTGGGAAACCAAAGTGTAACCATGGCCTTATCTGTTAAGTAAATAGCTTAATGGGTTAAGGGTAAGACAAAACAGCAGTGATAAACAGTCATTCTAGAATATCATCCTTTGAATTTTTATCCCTAGGAAAATAATTTGTCTTCTGTCATGGCTTAGTTACAAAGTGCCTTACTACTGTTTCATATTTGCTGTAATGTAATTAATCAACATAGGGTGTATCTTACACATCTGTAAGTACTCCTTTATCCATGAATGTGGGATGCTGTCAAGTGCTTTTTTTGTAATCTATCCATGTCATACTTAGATTTTTCCCATTTTTATAATTCTCTATTATGGTTTTATTTTGCAACAGATGATCATTTCTTCCATATGACTTTCTTTAGTTACCCTTTTATTCTATTGCCGTAATTGAGTTTTTTTTCTAAGTGACTATAAACTCTGTCAGCATCAGTTCACTGGAAGGCAAATTACTGGCCTATAATTTTTAGCATGGCTTGCAGGTTCACTCTTAAAGGGACAATCCCAGAGTTTCTTTGTTTACATTCTGCAGTGTTTACCTTGAGCAGTGTGTAATTCTGAGCCTGCTCAAGACTTGACTGAGTAGGGTAGGGGGAGGGTTACCTACTACTCACA
Organism: Protopterus annectens; assembly: GCF_019279795.1. Classification (NCBI taxonomy): domain Eukaryota; kingdom Metazoa; phylum Chordata; order Ceratodontiformes; family Protopteridae; genus Protopterus; species Protopterus annectens. The sequence continues at coordinate 1,780,816,484 of NC_056744.1, read as the reverse complement.
ACACCTTTCAGGTTGAGCCATTCTTTATTTTAGCTCATGGCTTGTTAATTTAAAGGTGTCTTCTAAATGCTTTTAATGACCTGCCTTCTCCTGACTTCTAGTTTGTGTGGAAAGGATTAGTGAACAAGAGTTATTCAGTCTTTTTTGAGATGTTAATTAGCTTAGCCAGTGGCTTTTGTCTTCACCAAACAGTAGTACTTCGTGGATTTTACTAGTGTGATTCAGCTCACAAACATTAGTACATGCAGTTCTCTATTGCTTGCATTTCATGTTATTTGGTGCCTACTTTGGACTCTACATCAAACGCACATTGTAGTGCAGGCATCACACTTTGTAAATTACTGGATTGTGTTCATTGTCAGTTTCTTTTACTCTGTCTTTCAACAACCTGTGCAGTTTTTTCTCATTCAAAATGCGAATGAAAGCATTTTATGTGTCTGGCAGTACCATTCTCTACACAAGTATTATATCATTTTTTCTGTTAGTTTCACTTGACATATTATTTTTTCGTGCTGAGCTCTGCATTCCCAAGTATAGCTGCAACCTGTTGTTTCATTAGTTTAGTTATTAGTCCTACAGGCTACATTCCAAATTCCTTTGACAGAGATGATATAGCAAAATGACAGAACTGTCACTTTACTTGAGCTGTATCACATGCCTCCCTTTCATATCACTGCAGTAAAATAATAAAAGCTAAATGTAATATCTTCTTCAGTACATGCTTTACACTGACTCCTCTACTTGCTTTCAACAGTTTGAGACAGTGAGATTCCCATGAGTGATGCTGTCATACCTTGCATTGCATGTCTGCAGTTCATTTCTGATGCTACTGTCTGCAGCGTTATCACTGTTCTGTTATGCATCACTGCCTTTAATTTTGTCCTGATCAAAATTAACCATTTTTTGACTACCTTACCAATTATATCCTTTAATTTCTGAGTCCCTTATTTTCTTTGCCAATGGTTCTAAATATAATGCAAATAGCAAAAGGAGAGATAAGACACCCTGCCTGGTTCCTCTGCTCAAGCAGTGATTATCAGAGAGGACCCCCACCCATTTTAGTTTTCACCTCTAATCCCTCATATATCCTCCTAATCAACCTCACAATTTTATCAGGGAATAAAAATGCTTCCATTGCTCTGCTCCTAAAGTTCCAGCCTACTCTGTCAAACGGTTTCTGTGCATCAAGAAAATTCACCCCGGGGATCACTCCAGTGGCTCTACTCGACAGAGGCACTGGAAACTAAGGTCGGGTGGCACGATGCCAGGGTAATACTATGTGCTAGGCATGTAAAGGCTCATGGGCCATTAGCCTCGTACACACCTATGAACAGTGGTATTTTCTTATATTCTGGTTGCCTCTGGATCATCAGTGCTCTGTTAATGTTGTCAAAAGTTTGCCTCCCCTCCACAAAGCCACACTGATCTATAACTATCAGTTTTGAGCATCACGTCTGCCATTCTTTTAGCCATTATAGATGTAAACACTTTATAATCGTGGTTTAGTATTGAAATGGGCTTGTATGAAGCTGGATCTGATGTGTCTTTACCATCTTTAGATATTACAGCTGCTACAGCTTTCTTCCAGGATGTTGGTACTTCTCCTCCTCCTAAAATACTGTTAAACAAAGTCTTCCAGATCTTTATCAGCTTTTTCCCTTCTAACTTCCAAACATCCACAGGAATACCATCCATTCCTGGGGATTTTCCTGTAAATTCCAAACATCCACAGGAATACCATCCATTCCTGGGGACTTTCCTGTAAATTGGTTATACATCACCATTGTTATCTCATCTCTTCCTTTCCTAACTGCTCACCTGGTACTTGCCTATGAATTGGAGAAGATGCCTGGAAAATGAATCCACTGTGAGATTAGGATAAAAATGTCCCCCAGTACTTTAACGACCATTACCTACAGTTTAGCTGAAGCTATTTATTTTCATTTGGGAACGTTTTCTTTTTTTCTAAGTCTCTCCAAAATCATGTTGCATGTGAAAAAAAAAGTCTATTGTGAGCCAACAGTGATGCTGCTTGTACTGACAGGTAGGTGGTCAGACATGCCACACTGACAAAAATATCACTCATTTCCTCATTTACCCAGTTAGCCTCATTGAAAGGGCATAGTATATTTGGAGCTTATCCTCAACAGGGTTCCAGTGAACTGCCAAGCACATGGACACACAATACAGTAAGAACAAGTGAAGAAGTGTATTTCACTGCACATTATGTCATTGGATGTGGGAGGAAATGCAGTATCAAAATTCACAGGCAGATGTTACACATTCAGCTAAAGTACCGCCATTTAGAACTGAACTGGGTACATAAGTAATGCTAGGCGGTAATGTTGATTACTTACTGACTGTGCTATTTTGGATATAAATTAGCATGTAGCTAATATGAAGATTCTGGTCCTCCAGAATAAGCTAAGTATAATACAGCTTTCATTCATAATCCCATGACACAGGTATAGCAGACTCAATAAGTGATCTAAAGTAGGCTTTAGAACATCATTCATGTATAATGAAAACATTTCCCCTAGTGATCCATTTAGCAGTATGTCCTTGCCTGCACAAGCACTTCACTGACACCAGATGAAACATTTCCCCAATGATCCCTTGAGTACTTTGTCCATGTCTCATAGTCAACTGTCATCAAATGGATCACTTCCCCAATGATCCCAGGACAAGCACTTTTACTAAGATAACCACTAACCCCAAATACACATTCAGTAGTTTGTCCATATAGGCCCAAGCACTTCATCAACATCAAATGAAATATTTCACCCAGCGATCAATTTCCTAGTTTGTCCATGCCTGTAAAAGCACTTCACTGTCACCAAATAAAACATTTCCACAGTGATACCTTATGTTCTCCATGTTTGTCCATGCATTTCACTGACACCAAAAAGAACATTTCCCCAAAACAGTCCCTTCAGTAAAACCAAGGAATATGACCTCCCAGGGAGAAGATGCTCCATACACCACACACAATCCAACAATAAAAATAGCTAAAAACCACAGGTGCCAGAGCAAAACAAGGCTGATAGAGTCTAAAGTCATCCAATCCAAAATAAAACAATTGAGTCCACGATAAACTGATTGATTCAAAAACGGTGACCATGGTCTGATGAAGCCATGTAGGTTTAAAGCTTTTACCATTGTTTTTATATGATTTTTAAATAAATCAGCTTATCATAGACTCAATCATTTTATTTTGGATTGGATGACTTTGGACTCACAGCCTTGTTTTGCTCTGGCACCTGTGGCTTTTAGTCCCTTCAGTAAGTTGTCTGTGTCTGCACATGCATATCATTAACACCAAATGTGACATTTACCCCCCATATATCTGCACAAAGACTTCTGTGATGACAGAATGAAGATTTTCATCAAATGAACCCTTCTGTAGTTGGTCCATTATTGCTGAAGTCATTCACTGGCACCAAATAAAACATTTCCCCTAACGGTCATTTCAGTAGTATGTCCATGTCTGTACAAGCACTTTTACTGACACCAAAAGAAACATTCCCCCATGACCCTTTCAGTAGTTTGTCCATATCTGCATAAGTACTTATAACAGCAAATCAAGCCCCCCCCCCCCCATGATCCTTTTAGTACTTTTTTATGTATGCTCAAGCACTCCTCTGACACCAGCTGGAATATCCACACCAATGATGCCTTCAGTAGTTTTTTCATGTATGCACAAGCACTCCTCTGACACCAGCTGGAATATCCACACCAATGATGCCTTCAGTAGTTTTTCTATGTATGCACAAGCACTTCTCTGACACCAGCTGGAATATCCACACCAATGATCCCTTCAGTAGTTTTTCCATGCATGCACAAGCACTCCTCTGACACCAGCTGGAATATCCACACCAATGATGCCTTCAGTAGTTTTTCCATGTATGCACAAGCACTCCTCTGACACCAGCTGGAATATCCACACCAGTGATCCCTTCAGTAGTTTTTCCATGCATGCACAAGCACTTCTCTGACACCAGCTGGAATATCCACACCAGTGATCCCTTCAGTAGTTTTTCTATGTATGCACAAGCACCTCTCTGACACCAGCTGGAATATCCATACCAATGATGCCTTCAGTAGTTTTTCCATGTATGCACAAGCACTCCTCTGACACCAGCTGGAATATCCACACCAATGATCCCTTCAGTAGTTTTTCCATGTATGCACAAGCACTCCTCTGACACCAGCTGGAATATCCACACCAATGATCCCTTCAGTAGTTTTTCTATGTATGCACAAGCACTTCTCCGACACCAGCTGGAATATCCACACCAGTGATCCCTTCAGTAGTTTTTCCATGTATGCACAAGCACTTCACTTTCCTTTTGTAAACCAGGTTGGTGTCTGTCCAGCATGTGCATATAAGTAATTCTTACTAATTGGAAAATCTTTGTTCAAAGATGTTAATACTTTTAGCCAAAAGTTAGGTACTGTATCTGAGTCCAGGGATTCCAGTTAGGAGCTTTTCTTAATTGCATTTCATTTCTCTGGCCATAACTTCATCCTATTTCATATCATCTACATTACTACTCCTTACTGCTTCTTTTAATTAAGCATCTTTATAATGTTCCACAGGGTCTTTATAAATATTTCTCCAAAATGCGTGTATTTCTTCCTTGTGTGGTGCATCTATCAATTTAGCTTCTATTCCAAGCTTTTTATAAAACTTCTTTTGGATCCTCAATGAATTGCTTTTTTGGATTTTTTTCTTTACATTTATTTGCATATCTTCTAAGTTTTTCTGCCTGTCCCCAATAAAACACAAGGACCCCACAGAGTGTATGTACACATCAATCAGGGATACCAGGCATACATATAAGTTGTAATGAATAATAACACAATGACAAAAAGGCATTATAATGAATGTCTACTGTAGGCAACACCAAGCATTGCACAGTCCAGCTTAGGAGATGTGAGCAATGTGTACACCAGCTAACTCTTTGTGCCCAGTGATATACCCCTTTAAACAATGCCAGCCTTAGGTAAGCAGGTTTGCCCATAGCTTAGCCTTTTCAAAACTGGCCAATCATGGAAAAGTGTGAGAAACTGGCCCTACTTAAACCCAAGAGGCAGAAATATAGCTCATAACTGGTTGTAGCTTCCCCTTGCAGGTTCTATGGCAGTAAGGGGAAAAGGAGTGTGCTTCCGGGTGCAGCACTGGTGCATCCAGGAGCCCAAGGTCATGGCTGGACTCCTAGTTAAAGACCATGCACAGAGACTGCTGCAGGGCCCGTACCAGGGCTCCCAATATAAGGCGGAGGCCTGGGACCATCTCGCCCATGATCTCACCAGTGCCACTGGCATACCCCAAACTAGTGAGCAGGTCAGGCACCACTATGCTGACCTGAAGCGGCAGAAGGAGGACCTCTTGGAGGAGTGGCTCCAAGAGGCTAGAGCATGAGGTGATGTCCCAGCCATGTGTATCAGTCCATTACCTGTTTAATAATTGCCAGCTCAGGTATATCATGAATAGGTATGGCCAAATATTCCTCTTATGTCCCCCACAGCTGCAGTGGAGTGAGCTGCGAACCAGGAGATCCACATCTGCCGCCTGCCGTGATTGTGATGTGAGGCAGGTTAGTAATACTCATGCTTTTACTGTCATAGGAAATAAAAATAAAAGTAGTAGTAAAGTAACTGCTAGTATAAAACCTGTATTGTTCAAGGCAAGTACTGTATTCACTAGAGAATATGGCAGGAAGAGTCTCATATTGTTAGTATGGCAATAAAAATGGAATATCCTGACAAAACAGGGCTAACTGCTAGACTGTATGTGTATATTCTGGTATCATATGGTAATGTAGATTTGCAATCATGTAATAGTACTGTAGTATTAAGCACTGTTACCCACACCATGCACCATAACATGAATGTGTAGGAATGCCTGTATATGACAGGTGTAATCCCCAGAGGCCATTTAGTACAAGTGAGGGGCACATAGACAGTAAAGAGGGGAAATGCAGACAACAAAACCTGAATAGCACATGCAGTTGACATGTGAACTGTTGTTTTATTAGCACACACAGCTACGGTTTGAATCCTGCCAGTGGTAGTAGTTTGCATACAGCATTATACACCACAACTGTACAGATATGTCCAGACTGTCTATTAAAGTGGCCCATATCTAATGCCTATCAACCTGTCCCCCTGGGAAATCATTGGGATGATCCCAGACATATAGGCAGCAAACAGGAAATACACACAAAGAAAAACCACAGAAACGTATACAAAATAAAAAACAGCGAAAACCAGAGGCAGAACACAGAACCAACTCCACAGAAATAGCATAACCAAAAAGTTTTAATATCCGCACAATGTTTCTATTAGGAAATACAACTGATTGACACACATCTATGACAAACCTGGCACACTAGCAACTCCCCAATACTTTATGTGACTAAGATGCCACGTATGTCCCATTTACACCCCAACCTGTTAAGCTATGGTCAGATTGTGTACAGTAACAGAGTGAGATGTATCTGCATATTACTAATGTGTAATCTGGAACCTTGTGTGACAACAGTCAGGTAGTGCAAATAAACATTGCTCCCACAGG
>NC_056744.1:1780747404-1780804904 GCF_019279795.1 Protopterus annectens | reverse complement strand
CAGATAACAGACTGCTGGACATGTTGTCTGTAGTAGGGGCTGTTTCTGAGGACATTACTTGAACATTCTGTGTTCTTGTGTACAGTACTGTGGTCTGTGTACGTAGGGCAGGGGTTTTGAGCCTTCACTATCCAAAGAGCCATTCCTGACCCCTCATCCACCAAATTAAATTCATCGGGAGGCACAACAGCTATCTGACTCCTACAATGAAGAAAGCAGTGCATATACGGTTTCATATATAGTTATACTAAATATAATATAACTAAGTCTATAAGAATAACACCTAACATATGTCCATAATTGTGTTCCTGTGTTGTGATTGCTTGGTGTGTGTGTGTGTGTGTGTGTGTGTGTGTGTGTGTGTGTGTGTGTGTGTGTGTGTGTGTGTGTGTGTGTTGTGTGGTAGAGTGTTCATTAATCCTCAGAGGTACAAGGAGCCACTACAGCAGGGTTGAAGAGACACATGTGGCTTCAGAGCCGCATGTTGCAGAACCCTGAGTTAGGCAGATTGACGGCTGTATGTGTATTGCGTTTATGAACCATGGGCTCTGTGCAGACTGTGGTAGATGCCATTGTTCTCTGTCCTGTTCTATCTGATGTTACATGCTGCTCCAGTGTTAAGCTTGTGTATAATATGTGCCTGTGGCTGCATTGACAATGGATGTGGGTATGCAATTTTTCCCAGGTGTTCACTATACTGTGCTGTGACCTGCATGTGGAGCCCAATATAATCGCAGGTACATGTGTATTCCCCCATACAATATGTGTTCCAATGTTGTGGCAGTCTGCCTGTGGTTTGCCCAGTGCTTTGTGACATGCCTAGCAGCCTACTGTAATTACCCAGTGTGCTGTTATGTCCAGTTACTTGCAAGACATACTGCAGCAATGCCATCATAACTGGTGTGTATTTCTGACAAAGCAGTGGTATGCTGTACAGATGTATGTCACTATCTACTGGGTAATATGTGGCCATGTGTACTCAGCACCACCAGGTATTATGTGTCAGAACAGACCAGCGTGTGTGCATGCATACACTGTGTGGGCATATGTACTCCAGTATTGTCGTGATATACCCATGTACATGGCTAGTAACATCCACATTGCGAGGCGTGGTCCACGTCTTGCATGAAGGGGACATGTGTACATTTCTGGACTGACCATAGACTGCCAGACTGTCCACATATATTGGTCATATCCCTGCTGTAGTCCACACGATCATTACTGTGATAACTATGATGCCCTCAGGATGTCTGTCTGTAGCTAATGGTGCACGTCTACAACAGATGTGACCTCCCACACCCAGCATGTCTGTTAAGACACCCGTATGACAGTAGCAACAGTCTACATGTATACCTGCAATACATCCATGACATCCTCTTGCACTAAGGAGTTGGGACTATTGGTGCTGAGGTAGGACTCCACTCCATGTTCTAAGCATATGGTAAACATATATGTGTACACATACATCCACGTATCTATATAGATATATACACATATACATATCCACATACATATATGGACATATACATATCCATATACATATATGGAGATATATATGTACATATATATATATATATATATATATATATATATATATATATATATATATATATATAAATATACATATGAACACTCACACATATACATATACACAGCAATGACTCCGACAAGTGGCTAAGCTTCTGATGTCATTCAAAGAGGATCCAGTATCTGTCTGCCCGGGATGACATGATTGACAAACCCCAATGCTTTGCCAGAGATGGTCTGCACCTGTTGCCCCTGGGATTCAGGTTACTGACTACAGCTCTTGGTACTCCCATAGTGCCTTATGTAGGCAAGGTTCAAAGGACAAAACCACCACCATAACAGATAACATGGAAAAGTGAAGGTAAGTCTACTTAATGCTAGACATCTAAACCTAAAAAGGCACTCTCTTGAGGCACACCTTTAAATGGGGAACATTGATATCTGTGCAGTAAATAGGACCTGGTTCAATGCTCCAGAGAGCACACTTGTAATACCAGGCTATGTGGCACACCTCATCACTGAGGGCTTTTCATTCAGAAGAAAGGGGGTAATTGTCCAACTGTACTCATCCCTCATTACATATATCTTTAATATATATATATATATATATATATATATATATATATATATATATATATATATATATATATATATATATATATATATATATATATATATATATATATATATATCTGTCTTATATATATATATATATATATATATATATATATATATATATATATATATATATATATATATATGCGATAACACTAAACCCTATATATAGTGTATTATCACTTGTAGCAGCGCTTTTTATTTTGCTTGTTTGAAGCGCTGCCAAGAGATGTTTTTTATATTAGGTATTAGCATATATTCTGTGATGTGTTGTATATATATTTTTTATTTTAAATTGCTGTTATAAATTTGCACTCGTGTTTATTGGTTTGATGTGTCATTTAGATTAGTCTTTGCCTTTTAAATATGATGTTAATGCATTCATATATGCTAGGGATGTATTGCATATTGTTTTATGATTTATAGTTTGTTGTCGGCTGTTAAAATTTGGTTTTGCATGAATGGGATGTGACGTGGATTGAGTGTAAGGGTGGATGTCTTGTATAGTTAAATATGTAAGGATGTGACGTTTTTTGAATGTCTTAATTGGTATATAAATGTGTTTTATATCATTAACTGTGAAACGTCTGATGAAGCGGGCAACCGCGATAGCGCTAACGTTTATTGTTGATTAAAACTGCTTTTACATATATTTCTTTGTTGGTCTTTGGAGCTTAGAACATTGAATACATATTTTATTATTGCATTCCATCCATCTGGGGTTTAGTGTTTCTGCATTTACCTTTTTGGTTTATTGGGTACGTTTTGGAGTACATTGTTTTCTTTTTCGGATGGATGGTATGGCAGCAATAGGAGCGGCAGAGGCTCTGAATGATAAGCCGGCTATCAGCAGTATCGGTTCGTTACGCAATTTATTGAAGGACTATGTGGATCCATTATTGGATATTGATGGGCTTGAGCAGGGCGAACAAGAAATTATTAATGTGGATACTGAGATTACGGTGAGGCAAGTTAAGAGAGACATAGAGAATAATTTATTTAAATACAAACGCCTTCAATGCCAGAGACAACATATGGAAGCCAGCATTCAAATGAAAGTTGTACCAAGGGGTCTACGGGTATTAAATATGCCCACGTATGGTAATACGTACCCCGATTTGCTTGCTCGTTGGCAGAGGATTAATTTGCAAGCAAGCATGTCTTACATGCATCTATTGATAGAGTTCTTCAAACCGAAGGAGTCTGAATTGTTAGACATACTGACAGAGCAGCAAGATAAATTGGCTGGGCTAATAGGTATAGACATGACTGATGTCTTTCTGCAAGAAGTGATGGATAGGGTCACGAGATATGGGAATAATCTATTGGCACAGAAGAGAAAGAAACTTAATAGAGATAGAAAGGACTTTGAGTCCAATAATGTCTTTATATGGCCCAGAACGGTGACATATTTGAAAGAAACTGTGGGAGAGACTGTCAAACATGTCAATGCAGCTGTGGGGCAAGAGTCTGTAGTTAATAATGGTGGTATGGATGAAAGAAATAATGCAAAAGGTGACGCTACCAGTTCTTGTGTATTGAGGCAACCACATATGGTAGATAATGGTTGTGATATGGTGAACAATAATGCTGACAAGTTGAATGCGTGTTTGCTGAGTCCCAAGTCAGTTACCTCTTTGTACTTTACCCCAGTGGAGGATCGGGTTTCATCGGTGGAGTCGACTGATGCGAGTACCTCACGAGTAGGTACGGTGGTGAGGCGTAAAATACAGTTGGAGAAATTGAAAGTTGGTGAGCAGCAGGATTTTCCGATGGTTCCATTACCGATACGTACCGGAAGAAAGAGATCAATGGAATACGATGTCGAGCAGGGAGCGAAGCGACCGGATTACAGATGGGGCAGGTCCAATCAACCGCAGAAACAGAAGTGGAAGCCAAATCATTAGTTTGGAATATATCCAATTATTGTTTATCGGAAGCAGAGATACTGCTTCTGGAGAAAGGTTTGTCCTTCATTCCAACGAGGAAAGCAGGTATTAGTGACTATCTTTTGGCTATTAGGCTCTTTGCAAGGAATATTAATCTTAAGCTCCTGTTTGGTAATACATCTGTTGAGAATATGAATGTTTTTAAAAGCAAAAGTACCTTCAATCCAAGGTTAACTCCTAATTTGGAGGTGTTTGTTAAAGCAGTAGAGAGAGATCTATATAATAACATGCTTGCTGGACCATTTGATTTGTGTAACAATTTGAATTTTGAGTTAAATGATGCACTTTCTACATTGAAAAACAATCCTGATATTGTTATACGACCGGCCGACAAAGGCGGTCTGACTGTCGTCATGGGTAAGCAATTTTATATTGATTCCATGTTGTCCATGCTTGACACAACAGCTTATGAATTGACAACACTAGAAAAAATAGAGGATTGTTGCACCAGTATACACGGAATGCTCAATGACTGTTTTTCATTGGGCGTGTTGTCTAAGGAGTTATATGACTTTCTACGAGTTGAGTTTCCAATCATACCACGCATCAATGGGCTGCCTAAGGTCCACAAGAATGCGTTGACTCCCCCTTTTAGACCTATTGTGGCAGGGGAAGGTTGGGTTACTCAACCTATCTCCGTGTACCTGGACAGTAAATTGAAGAAGGTTTTGCAGCAGTTTGACTATGTTTTGAAAGACACTGGACAATTTCTTGTTGATCTGTATGCTTTTATTAGTAGTATAGATTATGCAGATGATTTAGAGTTGGTCACTATGGATGTTACATCCTTGTTCACCTGTATACCCAATGATGTTGGGGTTAGTTTTGTGAAAAAGTTGATGTGTGAATTGTATGATGATGTTCAAACGGATTTTTTGACCCTTCTTCTTGAGACAGTCCTTGAAAACAATTGTTTCATCTTTATGGACAAGCCGTTTAGGCAACTGACAGGGGTAGCCATGGGCACGAGTTGTACGAATTCATACGCCAACTTGGTGCTGGTAGCGTGGGAGAAAGAGGTCATGTTGACATGTTCTAACATCGTCTTTTATAGACGTTTTGTCGATGACCTCTTTCTCCTATGGCGGGGTACCAGTATAGATCTGGAGTTGTTTATATCTCATATTAATAACATGGAAGGGTTTTTGAGATTCACAATGGACCACTCTAGGGTCAGCATAAATTTTTTGGATGTTAAGGTATACAAGGAATCAGGTGACTTCAATACCACTGTATATAGGAAAGACTGCTACAGAGCTACTTACTTAGCACAGGATAGTATGCATCGGCCTGGTATACATAGGAATATATTTAAAGGACAAGCCCTGAGACTATCCTGTCTTTGTTCTGATGACATAAGATTTAAAGCTGAGATTGAACAACTAAAGAGCAACTTCTTAGTTAGGGGTTATGAGAGGGAAACCCTAGACTCAGTATGTAGTGAAGTAATGAGATGTAGAGGTAATAAAGGGAGACCGTATTACTCAGCTAAGAAATATGAGAGTAATAGTTTCAGGGCATTTAGCTCTACCCTGCAATTGCCTGTGGTTTTACCTTTTGCAATGGATGTAGGGATGGTCCAAAAAGCACTCTTTGATAATTGGAACATATTGATGGCAGATGGTGATATTCATAGTATCGTGGGCAATTGTCCACGGTATGTATATAAGAATTTGAAAAATCTTAAACAATATTTATGTTTTCCAAATTTATGTTCAGTTAATGAACATAATGACATTGATTTTGGCACAAAAAGATGTGGAGCATGTAATCAGTGTACTTTAATAGATACATCCAGGTTCTTTAGGAACCCAAATGATGGAAAACTATGGGAGATAAGATGCAAGGCAGACTGTACAACAAGGAATTTGGTGTACGTGGCATGTTGTCAGACATGTTACGCGTTTTACGTAGGGAAGACCAACAGGTCCCTACGTGAACGGGTGAGGGACCATATGTATTGCTATACCAGGTCGGATGCATGCAGTGCTATAGCTAAGCATATGTTAGACAATGATAAGCATAGTTTTTTGTTCCAGGTGTTACATGTTGTGTTTATTGGGCTAAGAGGGGGTGACATTGTCAATCTGACAGAATTATCAGAAATTGAATGGATCCTGAGGCTGGGTGCACATCGTGGGAGAGGGCTCAATGAGAGCATACCTTTGAAGCCAGTTTTGAAAGCTAAGCCCATTAGGTAACTTAAAATTAACAGGTCTAATTTTAAAATTAATTGTTTTTCTATGTATTTAAATAGTGTTACACAAATATTTAAATGGTGCAGTTAAAGTTCTTGTATTGATGCTTTATTTAGTATGTGAATGTTTGGTTCTACATGCAGCCGCAATATTAGCGTTACGTAGTTTCTACAAGATTATATTATATATATATATATGTTATATTTGTTGTACGTCTATTGTTGTATACGATAGATGTATTATCACTTGTAGCAGCGCTTTTTATTTTGCTTGTTTGAAGCGCTGCCAAGAGATGTTTTTTATATTAGGTATTAGCATATATTCTGTGATGTGTTGTATATATATTTTTTATTTTAAATTGCTGTTATAAATTTGCACTCGTGTTTATTGGTTTGATGTGTCGTTTAGATTAGTCTTTGCCTTTTAAATATGATGTTAATGCATTCATATATGCTAGGGATGTATTGCATATTGTTTTATGATTTATAGTTTGTTGTCGGCTGTTAAAATTTGGTTTTGCATGAATGGGATGTGACGTGGATTGAGTGTAAGGGTGGATGTCTTGTATAGTTAAATATGTAAGGATGTGACGTTTTTTGAATGTCTTAATTGGTATATAAATGTGTTTTATATCATTAACTGTGAAACATCTGATGAAGCGGGCAACCGCGATAGCGCTAACGTTTACTGTTGATTAAAACTGCTTTTACATATATTTCTTCGTTGGTCTTTGGAGCTTAGAACATTGAATACATATTTTATTATTGCATTCCATCCGTCCAGGGTTTATTGTTATCGCATTTACCTATTTGGTTCTTTGGGTACGTTTTGGAGTATATATATATATATATATATATATATATATATATATGTCTTGTATGTATATATATATATATATATATATATATATATATATATATATATCATATATATATATATATATATATATATATATATATATGGTTCTACCTGACATAGTCGAAACCACACAACACCGACAACGACATCACCGACACCACATAATCGACAGTCCATTAACACGAAACCTCACATACCGACAACGAAATAACCGACGGTACACAAACACGAAACCCCATACACTGCACACACCACAATAACAACAATTAAAACAAAACACATCCCCATTCCACAAACCACACACAACACAAGCACACCAAAATCCTTACAAACCCACACTAAACCTTACCTAACCCTAAGGTCCGTCACTATCGCATTACCACCCTAACCCTAACTCACTTAACCCTCTACCTAACTCACTTAACCCACCCCTATCGCCTCCTAACCCTAACTCACTTAACCCACCCCTATCGCTCCCTAACTCACTTAACCCACCCCTATCCCCACAGACCGTCAATATCCACACTTACCTGACTCGCACCCTAACGTCCGTCACTACCGCATACTCACACAGCCTTTTCCCATGTCGGCATCCTCGGCGTCGGTGTTGTCATCCGTCGTGTCGGTCTTTTGCATTGTCGATGTTCTGGAGCTCCGGATTCCGTTGTCGGTCTTCTGCGCTGTCGACGAAGTCAGGTAGAACCATATATATATATATATATATTAATATATATATATAGGTTCATAGGTTGGTATTAGGCTATCGGCCCTAGGGCCTATACAAGCCTAGCCATAACAATTCCCTGCATATTTCTTCCCACAATATTTACTTCCCTGGACCCCTGTCTGGCAGGGCGACTGACGTGATCCCCGAGGTGAATTTCCTATCTCCCATCCAATTGTCAAGATTCCTTTTGAAGAGGGCCAAGGAGGCGCTCTGCTTGACATGTATGGACAGTCTATTCCAGAGTATGGGGAATGTCTGGGTCAGGAACCGATCCCTCCAGCATGTTTTGTTCATTGTGATGACAAGGTTTGGATTCCTGGAGCGTGTGGCTCTGAGGGATTGGGATTTTTTTAAGTGGAGCATGTCCAACAGCTCAAGGTTTGACACAGCCTTGTATGTTAAGCAGAGATCACCTCTGAGTAGACAATATGCCACAGAGTATAGCTGGAGTTTTTTTAGATGGTCAGTATAGGGCATCAGCTTATGCCTGTGATTCTTTTAGTGAGGTATTTATGTGGCCTTTCCAGCTGTTGCAGATGACTTGTGAGGTACATACCAAATGGGGCTTTGTACTCTATAATGGGTCTAATGAGGGATGAGTATAGTGGGACAATGACCTGCTTTTTCCTGGATGAAAAGCCCTTAGTGATGAGGTGTGCCACACAGAAGGATTTCCTGACTGTTGTGGCGATGTGGTTATCGAAGGTGAGACCACTGTCCACCTGTGTCCCTAAGTGTCTCATCACACTTTCGGTGTTTAGTGTACTGCCACCTATGTGATAATTAATGGGTACACATTTTTTTCCCAAAGGGGATAACTATACATTTCTTAGCAATAAGCTTGAGCCCATGGCTTTGGCACCAAGCATCTGTTTCTGTAAGGCCCTTTTGTAGAATATCGACATCATTTGGGTATTCAATAATGGCTCCCAGTTTGCAGTCATCTGCGAACTTTGTTAGCCAGAGTCCCTTAGTGTTGGCCTGTACTTCAGAGAAGTAAATGCTGAACAACAGCAGTCCCAGTACTGAACACTGAGGTACTCCACTTGTCACTTGTCTGGAGCTGGATTTGGAGTCAGCTACTTTTACAGTCTGAGTTCTGTCAGTAAGCCAGTTGGCAACCCATTGAGTGGCAAAGGGATTTATGCCCAGCTTAGTAAGTTTATCTATGATTCCAAAGTGGTGGATGGTGTCAAAGGCCTTGGCGAGGTCCACATAGGCTGTGTGGACCTCTTTACCCTCATCCAGCTCTGGAGACTGATTCAAAGAAGCCAATCAGGTTCAGGAGACAAGATCGGCCCTTCACAAACCCAAACTGGGTGGGGTCCAGTGTTTGAAGGTTGCCAATGTCTTTGTTTATAAGTTCCATGATAATGCATTCCATGTCCTTGCAGATCAGGCTCATCAGACTGATGGGACAGTAGTTCCCATGGAGTGGGATAACTGTAGCTGTGCACCACTCAATGGACATGAAGCCTGAGGTGAGTCTATGATTAAACATGACACTTAGGTGAGGTGCCAGTTCATTTTGTAGTTCATGTAGTACACAGCCTGGGATGGCATCTGGTCCCATGGATGGTATCTCTCTCTCTCTCTCTCTCTCTCTCTATATATATATATATATGCCTGCCCGAATATATTTGTCAAAGTATGTGCATATGTGCACCATTGTAATGTGTACTCCTTCCACATTGTACATTGCCTATGGTAGAGTGACATTTTTGCTTGAAATGTTACAGATATTGCCCTGGCAGTTTTCAGGTGAATTGGCTTACTGTTAAAGCATTGTAGCTGTGTTGTGGAGGGTTCTGGAGTCAGGAACTGCATGTGCTGGATATTGGGTTGCATAGCATATCTGTTAGGGCTGTGGAGGGGGGCAACATAGCAGTAATTACAAGGTATCCCTCATTTGAGCCCCCATCCCCATTAACAGTGCATATGGTCTGTTATGTTGTAGTGAGTGGTTCAGGATGTTGTTCCCATGTGGACATGCTATACACATGTCTATATGCATATATATATATATATATATATATATATATATATATATATATATATATATATATATATATATATGTATATGTATACATACATAATTATATATGTAAACCCTATATATATATATATATATATATATATATATATATATATATATATATATATATATATATATATATATATATATAAAATGTACATGGTTTCGCTTCAAAAAAATTGAACGTTCAGAAACTCAAAATGCATATATGGCCAATGCCATATACTCGAAATTCTAGAGCTCAACTTTGTGAAAGGGAGCATAAAAAAAAAAAAAAAAAGTAACACAAAGAAGTGTTTCTGCGGGGGGGGGGGGCAACCCTCCCTGCACCCCCTCCATGCTGCGTATTTATTCCAACTCCGAGATCGCACTACAGCGCAGAAAGGGAAATCTCCCATTCTGCACTGTATGTCATTCCCTATTCACACAGTCGAGCTTCTACAATTCCGAGCATATGGTCTCGACCATATGCATCTCGAGACTGTAGCCATTCAACTTTGTAAAGGGAAACCATATACCTACATATAAACATATTTATCTAGCTATATACAATTGATGTTATATGATTATTTGTGAGTTTTATATATATATATATATATATATATATATATATATATATATATATATATATATACACATATAGCTGCTTATCTGCTTACATTTACAGATACATATTTGACCATATGTCCATGTATGTTTGGCTCATAATTTTGGCCTGTACCTCATTCTCTTGGCAATTGACATGGATGATCTCAGGACTGAAGTCAGTAACTACTGATGACACCTTTGTGTTTCAGACTTCAACTCCTTGAAAATATGTGTTTTAATGGATCACCTTAATTTCGTCGACAGTTCATTTCACTGACAACCAAGTCAGCATGCCCAATTCACTGAAAGTTCATTTCACTGACACTTCATTTCACTGATAGTCATTTCATCGACAATGATATATGGACTATTCCCTACTGTTGAGCAACCCTGGAGTTAGAATAGATAGTAAGGGGGTGTGGGGGGAAAAGCCCCCCACATATCATAAACGTTTTACAGTATACAGATGTATTCTTACAAGTGCAATAAATAATTCTTTCCAAAAAAAATTATAGAACCCCCAGTATGTGGGAGGCTTTGCTCCCCACACCCCTCTTACTATCTATTCTAACTCCAGGGTCGTTGTACAGTGGGGAATAAGCCATATATCATTGTCGACAAATTGAGTGTCAGTGAAATGAAGTGTCAGTGAAATGAACTTTCAGTGAATTGGGCCTGCTGAGTTGAGTGCCAGTGAAATGTACTGTCGACGAAATGAAGGTTATCTGTTTTAATACATATAACTGTTTAACTAGCAATGTTTTAAGTGTATGAGAACAATATCTGACATATATCCCTATTTGCACCCACATTTTGGCACACTTTGTCCAGAATTCTTGCATTAAGAGGTTGTGTTGTATGATATTACTACATTTCCTGTACTGTTGAATGATTGTGCTGGATGCTTAATATCAGAGCTTTGGCTGGCTAACATCTACCTGACACCACCAAGAATAAAAACTTTAGAACCTTCAAACCACAACAGCTCACAGTACCAAATCAGATGAGACAATGAAATTGTTGCAAATAAAATTCCAAACTTTATTTTATAATGGTTAAGCGCTTCCTTCTCCTTCAACTTCATCAGAACAAATTGCACTATAAACCCAACCCTTAAATACCCTTACTTAATGATGTCACATGATTGAGTAATTACGCTTTAAAAACATACTACCTAATTTATGAATAAAATTAATAAAATTAGTTAATAAATAAATAAAACACACCCATATTGAAATACATACAACAAACATATTAAAACATCTCATACATTGATGGCCTAACAGGAAATCCAACAATTCAACTGTCTAACCCGTTATATGCTTTAATTTTAAAATACATGCAATGTTAACTGCCTCATTCAGTCCAGGATATTGAGTAGCATCCAACCTTAACTGCCATCTCAATTCACTGGCATCCAAATGTAAATCTACAATTTTACCCTGGGGGTCCCTTACTATATGATCAATAACCAAAAACTTAAATAAGTGTGTCCCATGGTCTTTGATATGTCTGAATAAGGCATTAGTAATTTTTCTTTTCTTTATATCATAGAGGTGTTCACTAATACGTGTCTTGAATGTTCTAGAGGTCTTTCCTACATAAAATGCCGGACATTTTTGACATTTAGCTAAACAGACCACACTGACACTGCTACAATTGTATTGCCCTTTAAGGAAAATAAGATTGTTTTAATTCAATTTAAACTGCTCTCCTGTTTCCAAAATATGGCAACAATAATTACACTTTCCACATTTGATATTACCTTTAGGTTGATTTGGAAGGCCATATGCATATTCATCATTATGCTCAAACATATTTTTAAGGGACCTATCCTTCCTAAATACGATTTTGGTGGACCCTTTCCAACTTTGGTTCCAACATTCAAGTCAAAACCCAAAATTTCCCAGTTGTTAACAATCGCCTGAGTTACACCTTCAGCATCAAGGTTAAAAGTAGTAATAAACCTAAACCCCTGTTCATTCTCCCCGAATTTGTGATTAACACTAAAAACCTGTTCAATTTGGGACCTAAAAGGCCCACTCAAAATTGGTATATAAATACCTTTGTACCTTTTGCCAGTCACCTCTCTAGATAATTATTCCAACAAATCCAGGGGATAGCCCCTTTTAGCAAACATGTTGACTATAAAACCAGTTTCACCCTGAAAATGCTCATCACGACTGATCATCCTAGCAGCCCTTACCAATTGGCCTTTGATTATAGCTCTTTTTTGGTGTGAAGGATGCCAACTTCCAAATTCCAAATAGGAATTTGAAAAGGCTGGTTTTCTGTAAATCTTGGAATATAGGAGACTGTTAACCTTACCAGCATTCAGCTCTGTATCTAAGTATGTGAGTTGTTCTTCACTGAAACAGTAAGTAAATATTAAGAACTCCACAGTGTTATTAATATAACAAAAACATTCTTCAAGTTCTTGTTTACTACCCCACCACAACAAAAAAAGATCATCCAGAAAACTGGTATAATGTAAATTTAATGACCAAAAACTACTATTCATTAAAAATTCCTGTTCCCTGTATGACATTCCAAAATTTGCAAATATGGGAGCACAGGTAGCCCTCATGGCTACCCCAGTGACCTGTTTAAAATATTGCCCTTCAAAATTAATATAATTATTATTTAAAACTAATTAAATCAGAGAAATAATCTTATTAATGATGTTTTGATCATACATTCTAGTTTTTGTTAACTGAACTTCCAACCACATTATACCTTCAAAATGTGGTATAATACTAAACAGATTAACAACATCCACAGTCACCATAATCAACCCAGGCTCCCATTTTATCTCATTCAATTTTTTTAGAAAATACCACGAATCTCTAGTAATGTATTCAAATTTTTGTAAGCCTTTTTGCAAGCAATAATCAATATATTTGCTCATAAAGCAAGTTTTTGATCTGTTCCCATCCACAATAGGCCTAAATTTTAAATTCATAAGGCCCTTGTGGATTTTCGGTATTCCGAAAATATTCGGAATCGTAGGATAATCATTTTTTATATAATTGTATTCATCAAGACTAATTTGGCCTTGGAACAACATATCATCCAGCGCTAGGTCTATAGTTCTATATGCAATATGGATCTCATTTAAAGAGCTTTCCTCATATGTACCATCAATAAGCAATACATTCATTTTATTTAAATATTCTACTCTATTCATTAACATGACTCCACTCCCCTTATCGGGTTTCATTATGCGCACTGTTTTGTCCTTAACAAAATCATTTAACAATACTAATTCTCCACTGTTTAGGTTACTATAATTTTCCCCATAAGACTGTTTAAAGTGGTGCCTTATTTGTTTCTCACACATTCTTTCATAAACCCGAACAGAATTATTCAAAGGGGGATTGAAGAAACTAGGTTTTTAAAAAAAAACAATTCCATTAACACTTAATTCATTACTCCCTTTGCCAAACCAAACTTTAAGGTTCAGTTTACGGGTAAAACATTTTAAATCAATTAAAGCATTTACAATATTTCCCCTCCTTGTAGGCACAAAGGTAAATCCCTTGGCCAATAAATCAGCATGTGCTGTTTGTACCACTTTAGTGGAATAATTGTAAATTTTAAAATCATTATTATTGTTGTTAACTATTTTGCAAATTTCTCCCAATGTAGAAATGTCACAAATTTTCTCATTTTCATTTAGTAGTGGGCCATCAATTTTATCATTAAACCCCCTGAGGAATTAAATTCTTCTGGAAAAACATTTAAATCAACCGCATCTCCCACACTCGAATTGACACCATCAACCATTCCTACCCCAGGAAAAACAACTGAACCTTCGTAAAAAGGTGTAATAGATGTAATAGATGTATCAACACTGTGACCTGCAAATGGGCATACCACTGTATCTCGAATGAAATACTCAACACACTCAATATTTTCACCATTTTCCCATCTGGTAAAACACTGGTTTGTAAACAACAGTCTGTATTTCCAATGCGCTTATTACTAATATTGACACTTGATGAACTGAACGAACCATCATAATAGTCCGCTCGTACACTACCCACTTCAACAACATTAGACTCCATAAACTGAATTAAGCTGACATCATATGAAGTATCCATAATTACATTCATCATGTCAATAATGCAATCAAGGTTCCTTTCGGCATTTGCAACAATTTCAGGTATCAGAAGTTCCAGGCTGTCCACACATTGCCCTTGTACAATATTAGAATCAAAGTTAAGACTTGCCCCTTCAATTTTTTTCATTTGTGCTAAAAGATACTTTATCATTCATTACTTTTGTGTTCAGATAATTCAAGATGTCGGGACACACAATGCCCATTTTACAACTCTCACTCCTGTGATCAACGTTCAAACTTTTAACATTATACTTAACCCAGGTTCTGTAAAAAGTACTCACTTTGCCATTGAAGCTTCTATTCACCTTACAAACGGGAACTTGCCGGAGTCAGTTCCTAGTCTTTTTAGGCCTTGGCCCTTGCCTCGAATAGTCGTCAGACCTGGCGTTAACAAACTGGGAATACTGATTTTTGCCCCGGAGTCTTTCTGAATGTCTTATCTCTTCAGAGTAATCGACTTGAGTGACGGACCCCAACCGTCGTTGTTTTTGTAGCCTCTGGCTCATCGTCACTGGCACATCCCCATCTCATTCCTGATTGGTTTCAACACCATTGTCCCTCATCCGATTCCCCAATGAAACAGATAAACTTTGTTAAGGGCATATTTTTGAATATTCCTTTTGAGTTTAATTTGTTTTCCCAAAAATATTGTACTGCAGACATTATCCACACTTTTGTTCAAAATAACTACCTAAATTTGATGTAGTCACAATCCGCCAATATGGCTTTATTTAGCAAATCCAAGTTGCCACAACGGATTTCTAAAGCTTGGTTATTATATTTTATCATTAAACACATCATATCATGACCAGTCCAATCAAACAAAGAATGTAACTCATTAAGGAAGTCTTCATTTTTATCTGCCCCTTTGGGATACCTCCACAAATGCAGACCCTGGGGTCCATGTCCCAGTTTTATGTTTCTTTCCAAATAGGAATTCTCCATTTGTAATTTTTTATATGCCAACAAGTCATTTTCAAAGGTTTTTAGCTTCTCGGCTAAGGATACAGCCTGCCTGGTATGTGGAATAGAACCATTCACACCTATTTTGAAGTCAAAACAATTATTTTTCCAAGTGCCATTCATTCCCTCATTCTGAATGGAATTAGTACTCGCCATGATTCCATTCACTTAGGTTCATAGGTAGGTACTAGACTATCGGCCCTGGGGCCTATACAAGCCTAGCCAAAAAGGTACCCTGTCTTTTGCCACCCAAGAAAATTATTTTCCTGTGCCCCTGTCAAGCAGAACCACAGAAGTGATCCCCGGGGTGAATTTCCTATTACCCATCCAATCATCAAGATTTTTCTTGAAGAGTGCTAATGAGGAGCTCTGTTTGACATAGATAGGTTGCCTGTTCCAGAGTATGGGAAGTCTCTAGGACAGGAATCTATCCCTCCACCATATTCTGTTTATTGTGGTGACAAGGTTTAGGTCCCTAGAGCATGTAGCTCAGAGGGATTGGGATTTCTTTAAGTGGAGCATGTCCAACAGCTCTGGGTTTGACATAGCTTTGTATGTTAGGCAGAGATTGCCTCTGAGTAGGCGATATGCGATGAAGTAAAGCTGGAGTTTTTTTAAACGGTCTGCGTAAGGCATCTGTTTAAGGCCAGTAATCCTCTTTGTGAGGTATCTCTGTGGCCTTTCCAGTTGTTGCAGATGTCTTGTGAGGTACATAACAAAAGGGACGTTGTACTCTATAATGGGTCTAATGAGTGATGAGTAGAGGGGAACAATGACCTATTTTTTTCTGGATGAGAAACCTTTTGTGATGAGGTGTGCCATGTAGAATGATTGCCCAACCACTGTGGCGATGTGATTATCAAAGGAGAGACTACCGTCCACCTGTGTCCCAAGGTCTCTTATCACACTTTTGGTGTTAAGTAGACTACCGCCTATGTGGTAGTTCATGGGTACAGAGTTTTTGCCAAAGGGGATGACAATGCACTTTTTGGCATTGAGCTTGAGACCATGTCTTTGACACCAGGCATCTGTCTCAGTGAGGCCTTGTTGTAGGATGTCCACATTGTTAGGAGTTTTGATTATGGCTCCTAGTTTGCAGTCATCTGCGAATTTAATTAGCCAAAGACCTTCTGTGTTAGCCTGTACTTCAGAGAAATATATACCAAACAGGAGAGGACCCAGGACTGAACCCTGTGGTACTCCACTTGTCACTGGTGTGAAGTCTGATTTGGAGTCTGCTACTTTCACAGTGTGGGTTCTGTCAGTAAGCCAGTTGGCAACCCATCTTGTGACATAGGGATTTATACCTAGTTTAGTGAGTTTATCTATAATTCCAGAGTGGGGATGGTGTTGCATGCCTTGGTGAGATCTAGATAGGCTGTGTGAACCACCTTACCCTCATCTATGGCTTTGGTGACTACTTCAAAGAAGTCTATCAGGTTTAGGAGACATGATTTGCCTTTTACAAACCCAAACTGTGTGGGGTCCAGAGTTTGGAGATCTCCAATGTCTTTGTTTATGAGTTCCATGATGATACGTTCAATGACATTGCAGACCAGGCTCATCAGGCTAATGGGGCAGTAGTTCCCAGGGTCTGTTGTGGCCCCCCCCTTTGTGGAGTGGGATAACTGTCGCGGTGCACCATTCAATGGGCACAAAGCCTGAGGTGAGGCTGTGATTGAACATGGTACTTAAGTGGGGTGCCAGTTCATTCTGTAGTTCATGTAGAAGGCAGCCTGGGATGTTTTCAGGTCCCATGGATGCTGTATTCTTGGCTTTGGAGAGTGAGGTTTTTACCTGTGCAGCCATGATTACAGGAACTTTGCATTCTTCTGGTATAAAGATGGCCCTTTAGGGGGTGAGACGGGGATAAAGTTAGCACTGAACCTCTCTGCCAGGATGTTGGCAATATCAGTTGGTTCTGTATATTTAGTGTCATTGTGCTGTAACTCAGAGCAGATCTGATTGTTGCCATTGAGATTCTTGACATAGCTATAGAATGCTTTGTGGTTGTCTTTAGAATCAGTGGCAATTTTGTTTTCATAACTAGATTTGGAGGATTTTATGAGGGATCTCAGCTTCTTACTGAGGCTAACAAGAGAGTTCCTCCAATCATGGGATTTTACTCTTTTTTGTAGAGTTTGTTTATGGCGGAAGACCACGAGATTAGCTTCCTTTTTTTGGAGGATAGCATCTTGGTTCTGTTAGGGATAGCACGATCCATGCACTTGTCTAAGTGTTTATAAAGTGCATTTGTGTAGGATTCAGCAGTCGTACCTCTATTCTCCATCTGCGTGGGTGTCGTGAAGTTTGCCATTTCTGTCTTAAGAAGCGTGAAGTTGGCTTTGGAGAAATTCTTTACGGTTGTTTTCCTAATGGGGGGTGGGAGTGGGATGTGGATGTCTAGGGTGATTAGCTTGTGGTTGGATCTGACCAACAAGGAGCTGACCTCTGGTGTGGAACACCAGTCACCCATGTTGGTGATGACCAGGTCTAGGATATTGCTGCCCCTGGTGAGGGTGTGGATAAGTTGATCGAAGGCGTTGGAATTGATGATTTCCAGAAAATATTGAGCAAAAGAATTGGTACATGAGTAGTTTTCCCAGTTAATGGTAGGTTGAAATCACCCATTATTAGAGTGTTGAGTTGTACCTTAATGTTTTCCAGTGTATCAAGAAAACAGGAGTGGTAATCCTCGGGCATGGTGGGGGGTCTGTAGCAAGCTACAATCTGGATTGCGGTTTTGCCCAGAGTTAGTTGAATTTGGATAATCTCAGATGCATTATGCTGAGCAACTAACTTGGAGGTGTGGATATCCTTAATGAATATGGACACACCTCCACCTTTAGTGTTTCGGTCCGGATTTGGTGGCCGAAAGGTGTGGTATGAATTATAGCCTAGTAATGCAGGGGTGCTCTCTGGAGTTTGAACCAGGTCTCTGTCACTGCACAGATGTCAATGTTCTCCATTTTAAGGAGTGCCTCGAGTGAGTGCATTTTGAGATTTAGACTTCTAGCATTGAGTAGCATTACCCTTAGATTTTGCTTGCTTGTACCTGTTATGGTGGTGAATTTGTCATTTGAACCTTGCCTAAAAAAGGCACTATAGGGGTGGCAAGAGCCTTTGCCAGTATCCGGAATCCCAAGAGTGACATGTGCAAGCCATCCCTGGTCTGTCGATCATGTCATCCCAGGCAGACAGATACTGGATTCCCTTAGAATGACACCAGAAGCTTATCCAATTGTTAAAGTCAATCATTTTGTCCTTGTACTGTGCTATCATTCTGGGTGATGGCAGGATGCTACTCAGAGCTAGGGTTATACCTGCCTGGGCTACAAGATTGGAGAGATCCTCCATGTCTCTTTTCATGTAGTCCAGGGAGGTACATCTCAGATCATTCACACCAACATGGACAATGACAGAGTCATATTTGTACTTGTTGTGGAGTGACCTGAGTGCGTGTGTTATGTGGTGGATCTTGGCACCTGACAGGCAGCTGACAGTAACATTTTCCTTGTTTAGCCTGGTGAGTGGAACAACAGTTTGCCTGACTATAGAGTCACCTATGAATAGAGTGTTGGGTACATTATGCCTTATGGGCTGTAGTTGAGTGGCACACTAAGTATGTGGGCTATGTGTCATTTGGGTTGTGTTGGGGGTGGAAGTTGCTTGCATTTCTGCTTTGAAGGTCTCTGCTGTTTGGGCAGATTTGCACTGAAAGCCTCCGCAAATGTAGGTGTGTATTTTGTGCTTCTGTGCGTGTGTTTTGGTGTTGTAGGTTTTGAGGGACTATGTGATGAGTGTGGTGCAGTTTAAGTGTTTACCTTCTCCTCTTGACTGTCTAGGCCAGTCTTTGGTGAAGAGAGCTTTGCTTCCAGTTTGGCTATATAAGTGCATCTCTCACAGGTTGTAGTGTTGGGTGGTAGGAGGAGAGGGTTGTCTGTTTACATGAGGCAATTGCTGCATTTTCCCAAGATGCCCAGATTCATCAGGTAGACAGGAGAAAACACCGGGGACTGACCCTTAGACATGCCTGGATAGGTGCTTATTTGTTAAGTACTAGACACTGTTTTCCTCTAGACAACTGAGGAAAGTTGAGTGCTGTAGTAATTTGTAACTTATTTAGTGCTTACAATGAGTTCTGAACATGTTCTGAGCTCAAAGAAACATATTTGAGTGCTAAAACTAAAAAGCTGGCTAGTTGCAAGGGAAATTTTGAGGAACAGACTTTATGGCGCCTGGAATAGTTTAACCCCAGTTAAGTGGGGGGGGGGGCTTAGGAGCTCACAAACAGTCCTGGACATAGCAAATCCATATCTGGACAAGACCTGCCACAGGAAAGGGGGGAAGCAAGCTTAATTTTTTTTCCCAGCAAAAGTGGAAATAGAGAAAGCTGGAACAGAAGTTAATTCAACTTCTGGGGAACCTTCCACACTAGGCTCATGGTTATCACCTACTTCCTAAAATCCTTGGTCTGTCTGGGTGGGCTGGGTTAGAGGGAACCCCAGACTTCCAAAGATGTTAGCCCCCATTGGTGACACATTTCTCTCCATCAAATTCTGTATTTGCTCAGTATGCTTTGCTAACTGCTGATTAATTTTCTCCAATAAATCCAATACCTCACCATTGGTAGCCATGGAATCCATTGAGTCATAATCAGACCAACACCTCCAAGAATAAAAACTTTAGAACCTTCAAACCACAGCAGCTCACAGCACCAAAATCAGGTGAGTCAATGAAATTGTTGCAAATAAAATTCCATACTATATAACGGTTAAGCGCTTTCTTCTCCTTCAAGAGACTTCATCAGAACAAATTGCACTATAAACCCAACCCTTAAATACCCTTACTTAATGATGTCACATGATTGAGTAAGTACGCTTTAAAAACATACTACCTAATTTATGAATAAAATTAATAAAATTAGTTAATACATAAATAAAACACGCCCATATTTAAATACATACAACAAACAATTTTTATGTTATATTAACAACACTGTGGAGTTCTTAACATTTACTTATTGTTTCAGTGAAGAACAAATCACATATTTAGATATAGAGCTGAATGCTGATAAGGTTAATGGTCTCCTATATTCCAAGATTTACAGAAAACAAACCTTTTCAAATTCCTATTTGGAATTTGGAAGTTGGCATCCTTCACACCAAAAAAGAGCTATAATCAAAGGCCAATTGGTAAGGGCTGCTAGGATGATCAGTCGTGATGAGCATTTTCAGGGTGAAACTGGTTTTATAGTCAACATGTTTGCTAAAAGGGGCTATCCCCTGTATTTGTTGGACTAATTATCTAGAGAGGTGACTGGCAAAAGGTACAAAGGTATTTATATACCAATTTTGAGTGGGCCTTTTAGGTCCCAAATTGAACAGGTTTTTAGTGTTAATCACAAATCCGGGGAGAATGAACAGGGGTTTAGGTTTATTACTACTTTTAACCTTGATGCTGAAGGTGTAACTCAGGCGATTGTTAACAACTGGGAAATTTTGGGTTTTGACTTGAATGTTGGAACCAAAGTTGGAAAGGGTCCCCCAAAATCGTATTTAGGACGGATAGGTCCCTTAAAAATTTGTTTGAGCATAATGATGAATATGCATATGGCCTTCCAAATCAACCTAAAGGTAATATCAAATGTGGAAAGTGTAATTATTGTTGCCATATTTTGGAAACAGGAGAGCAGTTTAAATTGAATTAAAACAATCTTATTTTCCTTAAAGGGCAATACAATTGTAGCAGTGTCAGTGTGGTCTGTTTAGCTAAATGTCAAAAATGTCCGGCATTTTATGTAGGAAAGACCTCTAGAACATTCAAGACACGTATTAGTGAACATCTCTATGATATAAAGGAAACAAAAATTACTAATGCCTTATTCAGACATATCAAAGACCATGGAACACACCTATTTAAGTTTTTGGTTATTGATCATATAGTAAGGGACCTCCAGGGTAAAATTATAGATTTACATTTGGATGCCAGTGAATTGAGATGGCAGTTAAGGTTGGATGCTACTCAACATCCTGGACTAAATGAGGCAGTTAACATTGCATTTATTTTAAAATTAAAGCATATAATGGGTTAGACAGTTGAATTGTTGGATTTCCTGTTAGGCCATCAATGTATGAGATGTTTTAATATGTTTGTTGTATGTATTTAAATATGGGTGTGTTTTATTTATTTATTAACTATTTTTATTCATTTTATTCATAAATTAGGTAGTATGTTTTTAAAGCGTAATTACTCAATCATGTGACATCATTAAGTAAGGGTATTTAAGGGTTGGGTTTATAGTGCAATTTGTTCTGATGAAGTTGAAGGAGAAGAAAGCGCTTAACCATTATAAAATAAAGTTTGGAAATTTATTTGCAACAATTTCCTTGTCTCATCTGATTTGGTACTGTGAGCTGTTGTGGTTTGAAGGTTCTAACATCTACCTGAAATCAGCTGGACGTATAAGTGAATTTAAATACGCTTTTATCTGCTCTTTTGCATATAGTACGGTATTTAATTTATTTATTTGTGTTTTTCACTGAATATTAACTCAACTGTAGTTGTGGCTGTCTCTCTATAGTTAGTTACTCACCCACCCTTCCTGTTCTTGTTTTGGTAATAATGTTGGTGGCTTTGAAACTGCCCGCCCCTCTTGCAGATTTGTATTTGGATGCTCCTTCTGGGCCCATCTCATTTGCTTACTCAACTGAGTGCAGTGAGATGATATTCTGATTTTAGGCACTCCTACTGTGTACAAAGAGAGCATTTGGGAAGGACAACCCCTGTAGCATTTTAATCCTGCTCTGTTCCTTTCCTTAAAAAAAAAAAATATATATATATATATATATATTCAGCTGCTCTTACTGTAACTGTCTTAGTTGCTCTTCTGCTTGCTGTTATCTGTTCAGTCGCTCTTACTCTGCACTTATTACTGCTTGTTAGTAGCCTTCTAATTTACTGCCTTCTTCACTTGTTTTTTAGTCATTTGTTAATTTAATTGCACTTATTTGAACTGTATTTGCCATAGTGTGGCTACACGCTCGGGTGTACTGGCCTGACTACAATTTGAATTGTATTTATTGCTGTTTTAGCTGCTTTTCTGCAAAAGAAAATTCTAAGCTTGTTTCCTGCCTTTCCTGTAAATAGTCAAGTCCAGATACCGACTTGCTGTATCTAGGACTGTTGGTAAGCTTCTGAGCACCCCAAGCCTTTCTGTGTTGGAGGGAAGCCTTCTAGCTTATCAGTGGGAGTGGTAAGCACTAGGTAGCCTATCTACCATGGGAAGAGTGGGTTTTGGCACTGAAATTGTAGTTCATTGGCCGTTTGGGCAGTTTTTCCATCTCTTTCTACTTTCTGGTTAAAAGCCCAGTTTGCATTTGGTCACCGCCTTTCCTATAACTAGTGTAATCCAAGTACAGATTTTCTGTATCCAGGACTGTTGGTAAGCTTCTGAGCCCCCCAAGCCCTTCTGTGTTGGAGAGAAGCCGTCTAGCTTATCATTGGGAGTGGTAAGCACTAGGTAACCTATCTACCACAGGAGGAATGGTTTCTGGCCCAGAAATTATAGTTTATTGGCCATTTGGGAAGCTTTTCCATCTCTTTCAGCCTTATGATTTAAAAGCCTGTGTTTGCACTTGTTTCCTGCCTTTCCTGTTACTAGTCTAGTCCAGGTACAGATTTTCTGTATCCAGGACTCTTTGCAAGTTTCTGTGCCCCCCCAAGCCTTTCTGTGTTGGTGGGATGCCTTCTAGCTTATCAGTGGAAGTGGTAAGCATCAGGTAACCTATGTACCACAAGAGGAGTGGTCCCTGGCCCAGAAATTGTAGCTATTGGCTGTTTGAGCAGCTTTTTTCCATATCTTTCAACTTTCTGGTTTGAAAGCCGCACTTGTGCCTATTTCCCACCTTTCCTATAACTAGCCTAGTCCAGTTACAGAGTTGCTGTATCCAGGATTGTTAGTAAGCTTCTGAGCCCCTAAGCCTTTCTGCGTTGGAGGAAAGCCTTCTAGCTTATCAGTGGGAGTGGTAAGCACTAGGTATCCTATCCTCCACGGGAAGAGTGAGTTTTGGCCCAGAAATTGTAGTTTATTTGGTCGCTTGGGCAGTTTTCCATCTCTTTCAACTTGCTGGCTTAAAAGCCTATGTTTGTACTTGTTCCCTGCCTTTCCTGTAACTGGTCTGGTCCAGGTACAGATTTGCTGTATTCCAGGACTCTTTGTAAGCTTCTGAGCCCCCCAAGCCTTTCTGTGTTGGAGGGTAGCCTTCTAGCTTATCAGTGGGAGTGGTAAGCATTAGGTAGCCTATCTACCACAAGAGGTGTGGCTCCTGGCCCAGAAATTGTAGCTAGTGGCCGTTTGGGCAGTTCTTTTCCATCTCTTTCGATGTTCTGGTTTAAAAGCTGCACTTGCACTTGTTTCCCACCGTTCTGTAACTAGCCTAGTCCAGATACAGCGTTGCTGTATCCAGGACTGTTGGTAAGCTTCTGAGCCCTGCAAGCCTTTCTGTGCTGGAGGAAAGCCTTCTAGCTTATCAGTGGGAGTGGTAAGCACTAGGTAGCCTGTCAACCATGACAGGAGTGGTTATTGGCCCAGAAATTGTAGTTTATTGACCATTTGGACAGTTTTTCCATCTCTTTCAACTTTCTGGCTTAAAAGACCACATCTGTGCTTGTTTCCCATCTTTCCTGTAAATAACCTACTGGGTAGCACTAGAAAGCCTTAAACTGATACAAGCCTTCTAGCTTAGGAGATATTGGAGTGATTAAGTATCAGTTTTCTGTACTTTCTTGCTGTACTTAACTGTTTTCTGCCTAAACGCAGATTTTGTAGCCTTTATTATAATTTAAAAGCTTGTTTTTTCATACATTGTACTTATATGACTGCCTGCACTTTTAAAAAGTTGTTTTTTATTTAAATAATTTGTTCAACTGTTGTAGGCTACATACTAAAGTGCGATAGCCTTTTCTGATCATTTGTAGTCGTTTAAAGCTGTTTTAAGTTTATTTTTTACTGTGCTTGCCTTATCTTTTCAAAAAAAACAAAACAAAAAAAAAACAAAAAAATTCCTTGTTTCCTGCCTTTTTAAGCTAGTATAGTCCAGTTTTCAGCCTAGTGCTGAATTCAGGGCTGTGATACTAGTTTCTGAGTTTTCCATACCTTCCTTGCATAGAAGGAAGTTTCTCTGTTCACCTGTGAGAAAGGGAGCTTTAAGCAACCTATTGTCCCTGGAGGAGTGGTTCCAGCCCAGAAGTTAATAGTTTATTGGGCATTTTGGGCTAATTTCTATCTCTTTAATTCCCCTACTATAAAAACCGTGTTTGCGCACCGGGCAGTGCCGGTTAGCTACAGTTAAATTATTCCCGGCTCCACTGTCTCCTCTTCAGTTTTTCCCTTGAAACTAGTCTAACTCTCAACCTAAGCACTCAAAAAGCATCTTACAGCCCAGCACTTGCTCAGACCTAATAGCAAGCACTAATATACCCTGACACTGATTGCCTAGCAGGGCAAGGCTCTTTATTCACCCCTCACCAACCAAGCGACTAAGCAGCTCACCCTACTATTCAGGCATGAACAAAGGGCAACTTCAAGTGCACTCTCCAGTCCAGCTGGTGAATCTGGGTATCCTGAGGCAATGTTACAACTGCCTCATGTACACAGACAACCCTCTCCTCCTACCACAAAACACTAACATATGTGAGAGATGCAATTATACAGCCAAACTGGAAGCTAAGCTCCACCCAAGACTGGAACAGACAGTCAAGAGGAGAAGGTTAATACTTGCACCACACCTCCAGTCGCTCACAGACCTACTAAAACAGCACTGGCAAAAAATACACATAAATACACAAAATCATACTTGGAGGCTCTAAATAAAAACCTGCAAAAGCATCAGAGACCTCCAAAGCAGACACCCAAACAACCTGCACTTCCCGTCACAAACCAGACAACACATAAGACACAAAATCAGTGTGCCACACAATCACAGCCCTTAAGGCGAAATAACATACCTAACACACTAGTAATAGGTGACTCTATAGTCAGGCACACTGATGTCCCACTCACTAGGCAGGACAAGCAGAAGGTTACTGTTAGCTGCCTGTCGGGAGCCAGAATCCGTCACATAACACAAGCACTCAGGTCACTTCAGAACAAGTACAAATATGACTCTGTCATTGTTCATGTTGGTGTGAATGACCTGAGACGTACCTCCCTGGACTATATGAAAAGAGACATGGAAGAGCTATCTGATCATGTAGCCCAGGCTGGTATGACCCTGACCCTCAGTAGCATCCTGCCCTCACCAAGAATGATACCTCAGTATAAAGAAAAAAATTATCAATTTCAACAATTGGCTAAGCTTCTGGTGTGATTCAAAGGGGATCCAGTGTCTGTCAGCCTGGGATGGCGTGCTCGACAAGCTGCATTGCTTCACAAGAGATGTCTTGCACCTGTCACCCCTAGGCTTTCGAATACTGGCCAAGGCTCTTGCTGCCCCCATAGTGCCTTTTTTAGGCAAGGCTCAAAAGTCAAACCCACCACCGTAAACAGCACAATTAATAAAAAACTGAGGGTTATGCTACTCAATGCCAGGAGTTTAAATCTCAAAATGCATGCGCTCAAAGCACTCCTCAGTATGGAGAACATCGACATCTGTGCAGTAACTGAAACCTGGTTCAAGGCTCCAGAGAGCACCCCAGCACTACCAGGCTACAACTCATACCACACATTTCGGCCACAGAACACGGACGAAACACAAAAGGAGGGGGTGTATCCATATTCATTAAGGATACCTACACCTCCAGGTTAGTGGCGCAGCATGATACCTCTGTGATCATCCATGTGCAACTAACATCGGGCAAATCTGCAGTGCAAATTGTGGCCAGCTACAGCTCACCCTCCATGACCCAGGACCACCACTCCACCATTCTGGAGACACTGGAAAACAGGTCTACCTGATAACGTCGACACTCCAAAACACCAACAATGAAATAACCAACACCACAAAACCAAAAGTTCAAAAACACGACACTTCACATGCCCGACAAACCACAATCCCGACAATCAACAAAACAAGTACCTTTTCCAAAAAACACACACACACAACACAAGCACACCAAACACCTTACAATCCTACACTAAACCTTACATACACAACCATCTATGAACTAACCTTAACCCAAACCCTAACCCTAAGGTCTGTCACTATCGCACACTTACCTTACCCGCACCCTAACCCTAACTCACTTAATCTGCCCCTAACCCTTAAGTCTGTCACTATCACACACTTACCTTACCTGCACCCTAACCCTAATTCACTTAATCCTCCCCTAACCCTAAAGTCTGTCACTATTGCACAGTTACCTTACTCGCACCCTAACCTTAACTCTCTTAACCCGCCCCTAAACATAAAGTCCGTCACTATTGCACACTTACCTGACCCGCACCCTAACCCTAACGTCCGTCACTATCACACACTTACCTTACCTGCACCCTGACCCTAACGTCTGTCCCTACCATACACTTACCTTAACATGTCAGTGTTCTCAGCATTGGGATTTTCAACTGTCGGTCTTCTCCATTGTCGATCCTCCGGTGTCGGTGTTCTCGTTGTCAGCATTTGAAGCTTTTGGTTAAATCAGGTAGATCCTGGAAAACATGAAGGTCCTACCAAGCACCCTGATATTGGGTGATTTCAATTACCCTACGATTCACTGGAAAAACTACTCGAGTATAAATTCCCAGGCCCAGCGCTTTCTGGAATTCATCACCTCAAAAGCCCTGGATCAGCTATAATCTCCCTTACCAGAGGTGAAAAAATATTGGACCTGGTCATTACCAACATGGAAGACAGGTGTTCCTCATCGGATGTCAACCCATCACTGGTTAGATCAGAGCATAAAGTAATCACTCTGGATGTCCACACCCCACCACCACCCCCAACTAAGGAAACCACAGTAAAAAAACTTTTCTAAAGCAAACTTCACCTTATTTAAGACAGAGGTGGTAAGTTTCACAGCCCCCAGGCTAAAGGATAACACTGCCCAAGCTGCAGAAACCTTTACAAATGCACTCTATGAGCACCTACAAGGATGCATGGATGGTGCCATCCCTAGAAAAACCAAGACTCACTCCTCTAAGAGAAGGAAACCAGTTTGGTGGACCCCTGCAATAAACAGGCTATACAATAGAAGGAGGAAACTAGTTCAGAAAAAAAGCAAATCCCAAGAAGGAAAGACATCTTTGATCAGTATCAGTAAGAAACTGAGGTCCCTCATGAAATCATCCAAGGCTAACTTCGAAAGAAAAATAGCCAAGGATTCAAAAGATAACCACAAAGCCTTCTTTAGCTGTGTTAACAATCTAAGTGGCAACTCACAAATATGCACTGAACTAGTGCAAAATAACACAAAATATACTGAACCTACTGATATTGCCAACATCCTGGCAGATAGATAGATTCAGTGCAAACTTCACCCCTCTCTCACCTCCAAAAGGGCCCACAACAATACTGGAAAAGTGTAGTATCCCAAAAATCACAGACGCACAGGTGAAAACAGCCCTTTCAAAAGCCAAAAGCATCACAGATGGTGTCCCAGGCTGTGTCTTGCACGAATTACAAAACAAACTAACCCCCCCCCCCACCTAAACACGCTGTTCAACCTCAGCCTCTCCAAAGGCTATGTGCCCATAGAATGACACACAGCAATGGTTATTCTTCTCCACAAAGGAGGGGCCACAAATGACCCTGGTAACTATCACCCCATAAGCCTGACTAGCCTGGTCTGCAAGGCTATGGAGCGCATCATCATGGAACTCATTAACAAAGACATTGGGAACCTCCAAACACTTGACATGACCCAGTTCTGCTTTGTTAAGGGCAGATCATGCCTACTAAACCTGGTTGACTTCTTTGAGACAGTCACTAAGGCCATAGATGAGGGAAACGTGGTTCACACAGCCTACTTTGACGTCGCCAAGGGTTTCAACACCATTCCCCACTCGGGTATTACAGAAAAACTCACCAGCCTGAAAATAAACCTTTATGTCAAGAGATGGGTTGCCAACTGGCTTACAGTCAGAACTCACACGGTAAGAATAGCGGGCTCCAGGTCCAACTTTAAACCAGTCACAAGTGGTGTCCTGCAAGGCTCGGTCCTGGGACCCCTACTGTTCAGCATATACTTCTCAGAAGTACAGGCAAACACAGGAGGACTATGGCTAACCAAGTTCGACGATAACTGCAAACTGGGAGCCATAATTGACTCTCCAGCTGACACGGACATCCTCCAAAAGGGCCTTACTGAGATGGACACCTGGTGTCAAAGTCATGGCCTCAAGATAAATGCCAAAAAATGCATAGTCATCCCATTTGGGAAAAACAAAACACCCATGAATTACCACATAGGTGGCAGCCCCCTTAATGCAGAAGAGGTAATAAGAGATCTGGAGACCCAGGTAGATAGTAATCTCTCCTTTGACAATCATATTGCCAAAGTAGTTAGGAAATCCTTCTATGTGGCCCATCTAATTACTAAAGGGTTCACATCTAGAAATAAAGAGGTTATTGTGCCCCTCTACTCATCACTCATTAGACCCATCATAGAGTACAATGCCCCATTTGGGATGTACCCCACAAAACACTTCCAACAGCTGGAAAGACCACAAAAGTACCTCGCCAAGGGGATTACTGGTCTCAAACATATGTCCTATGCAGCCCGACTGAAAAAAGTCCGGCTGTACTCAGTGGCATATCGCTTACTCAGAGGTGATCTCTGCCTGTCTTACAAAGCCATGTCCAACTCAGAATTGATGGACATGCTCCACCTAAAGAAATCTATGTCACTGCGAGCCACACGCTCTAGTATGCTAAACCTCCCCACAACAATAAATAGAACATGCTGGAGGGATAGATTCCTGTCACAGAGCCTTCCCATGCTTTGGAACAAAATTTAAAATTACATCAGGCAGAGCCCTCACTAACACTCTTCAAGAGAAACCTTCACGAGTGGGTGGGTAACAGAAAATACACCCCTGGGATCACTTCATTGGCTCTGTTTGACAGAGGATCAGTTAATTAATCAATGGGGTGGCAAAAGCTGGCACACTCTGGCTAGGCTTAAAAATGCCCTTGGGCAGATAGCGTAGTACCTACCTATGAACCTGTGAACCTATGATATGTTTGTGATATCAGATTTCTGCATATCTGTCATGGCTTAGTGGTAAATCACTTTGTCTGTGGTTTGCAGGGTCCTGGGTTTGAGCCTTGCAGAGGCTGTTTATTTTGTTGCTGGGCAGAACACGGGCCATTGGATACAGAGTGATTAAGGCACTTTAAAGCAGTTGTAAGTGGGTTTGTGCAGAGGTAAGCACTGCTAACTTCCGGTTACAGTTTCTTATACTCAGTTAGCTTCTAAATTGCTTAACCTGTGTGGGCAGTGCTTACCCCTGGGCAAACAGGCTTAAACCCGCTTACAACTGCTCAAAAGTGACTTAATCACTCAGTATCCAATGGCCTGTGTTCTGCCCAGCAACAAAATAAACAGCTCCTGCCAGGCTCAAATGCAGGACCCTACACACCATAGACAAAGTGATTTATCACTAAGCCCTGCCAGATACAAATAAATCCAATGTTTTTAGAAACATATCCAGTCCAGTCATGCAACAGTACAGAGAATGTATACCAACATCTAGATGTATGTGTGTGTGTAAATATATTAATATCTAAACAGATACTACATATCTATATATGTAGATATATATATATATATATATATATATATATATATATATATATATATATATATTTCTAAAACTATATACATGTATATTAATATATATAAAAATATATACATGCAAATGCCTACATCGACACATATATGTCTACATATACACAGCAAGTTACATATGTGTACGCAGATATATATCTATGTAGGTATATAGGGACATAGTTATATATATGTAAGCAGATATATATATATATCTATATAGGTATATATGGCCATACATCTTTAGATAGCAATGGCAGATTAACAAAAACACATATGTCCACATGAACCATTAATGGGGTTGAGAGGCCCCACACACTACGTCTAGTACGAATAGGCATTCCCCCACAGCCAGATATGTTCACCCTGCAATACACTACCAAGTGTTGCAGATCCCATAACCAGGACCTGACACGACATGGGCACAAGATGTTAACAGTACTACATCCCACCTGTATGATGTCAGGCTGGTATTGGTAACATATCAGATATATGTACAGTAAGATACATATGTAGAAGGTGCAAACAATATGGAGCAACCACTATGCGTACAGTTAACACCTGAACAACTGGACATTGTATGGGCCACCCATACGAATGACAATCATTGCCTGCAACATATACTCACAGAAAGGTCACAGGGAAAACACCACACACAGGTTTTGCAGAAATGGAATACCTTTAATTGTGTACTATTACAGTTCTATATACCATGTCATATAGCTGTTCAGACACTGACATCCATATAAACAGAGTAATGCAGCTGTGAAACAGTTATACTAATACAGTAGTCTGGAAAGGTTCACAACTGTTGCTGTCCAGGCCAAGCCCTTCAAATTGTACAATAGTGAGGACAGACTGGGCCACAGGATACCAAACAATCAACAGTATGTAATGCAGGTGTATAGTTCAGTAGCCTCTATCTGCACTCTGTACAAAATCACTAGGTGGTAAAGACGTCATGTGACCAAATGGGTTGTAACTGTTACATAACAAGGCATAACTGACACTATCACATGCACACTGATAAACAGAGCAGTCTGTATGGCAGGAGGCAGTAGGCTTGCATTAACCCAAGTTATGTAAGTAATGTACATATAGGTGAAGTGTACAATACTGTACATCCAGATACCTTAAGGCTGCTCACCCCTGATACCCTCAGATTTTTTTAACAGCCTAGGTCATTTATGGTGTGTCCCCCCAGACTCAGTAATAAAGGACCATATACCACTGTTACATACACTGGCCTCTGGAGTGCATAAGAGCACACATGTATTGTGTAGGGACAAGTGCACATATGTGGCCCCAACCTCACTGTATGTGTGGGGGATACAACAGCAGTGGACTGATGGCAGCAATGGCAGTCTGATATACTCACAGCCCACTACAGAACAACCCCCAACAGCATGACATATGTGCAAAGCTTGGTATGTAGGTGGAGGACAGTGGCTGGAACACAGGCACAAATGTGGAAAACTGTTGCCATACACTAAGCAAGTTGCTGGTGTTACAGGATAGTCTGCAATATACCCTTAGTCAGAGAATTGAGGTTAGAAACAGAAATGGATGTAGCCATGTACTGACAGCACTCAACACACACACACACACACACACACACACACACACACACACACACACACACACACACACACACACACACACACACACACACACTGCCAGTGAAGTATCTGACACAGGACCTGTGTGGTGGACAGACAACACATGATAGGCATACCTTTGGCCACCAAGAGAATAGGCCCATAGTTGAGTGCTATACCGACTGACTGCATTCCAAGGTAAACTAGTATGTACACACACACCCTGTAACACCAGTACTATACAAAGCATAACACAACTCTACTCGCAGTCTGTCTGTAGTTCCTAATTGTCCTACAAATATGTGGCTACCCTGAGTGTGCCGGTTCTCCTGTAAGAGGTACTGCTACCTGCTGTCTGTAACAGTGATGCCCACACAGAGGAAGGATGTCCATTAGACAGGCAATGTAAAGGGACCACGCCCATATGATGTAGGGGGTTACAGTAGGTGGTTGCCATGATAGTGGTGATTAGAAGTACTACACATGTGTAATCATATACATATATGGCTATCTGGATAATAATATGTACATATATTTCCACCATATGTCCTGGACATGGAGTGTAGCCCTACCCTAGCCTCTATAGTCCCACAGCAGTCGTAGTGCAAGGGGATGTCAGGTATGTATAGCAGGTATATTAGTAGACTATAGCGACTGTCATTGGGATTGTCTTCACAGGCATGGTATGTGTTGGAGGTCACATCTGTTTATAACATGTGTGCCATTGGCTACTGAAAGACATCCTAAGGACATCATAGTAAAGTACCGCTGCTAGCACGTAATGCTCGTGTGGACTGCAGCAGAGATATGTGGACATTCTGACATACTCTGTACAGTCCAGAGGTATACACATAACCCCTTAGTGCTTAACACGTGTACCATGCCTGACAATATGGATGTAGACAGCCATGTAGATGAGTATAACACATAATGACTGGAATACATTTGCCACCATAGGTTATGCATTCACACATCCCTGTCTGGCCTGCCACATAATAACCACTGATACATGGGTGCCATGGCCACATACTACCCACTAGATATTGACATACATCTGTACAGCATCCCACTCCTCTTTCTGACATACATGGCTGTTAAGGGAGGCCCAGCAGCAGTACATCTGCCAAGTATCTGCACATGACATCTCACTGAGTAAGTACACTAAGCTGCTAGGCATGTAACAATGCACTGTGCAGGTTACAGGCAGACTGGATCAACACTGGCCTACATCTCCTATGGGGGAATGTACATGTACCTGCATATATAGCAGGCTCTACAGGCATGTCACACCACAGGGTAAGATACAATTGTGTGAAAGTGCATAACCACAACCAATGTGAATGCAGCCACATATGTTAAGCTAGAATAATATTACAGTATATGGACTATCTGTTCAACACCATCCTCATATGTGCCAATCACAGACTTACCCTAAATATACTGGACTGCTACACAGTTTGGGCTGATGGCTGTCTGTGGTATGGGAAATGTGTGTGTATGGCCCTACAAACATGTACACCAATATGGTACCATACAGTGGAGCAGCATGTAACATCAGATAGGACGGGACCTAGAACAATGACATCTACCACAGTCTGTACACAGGCTAAAGTACATATTGACAATACACACACTGTCAACATTCACCATAAGTACACAGACCTCAGTACTGTACAAACATCCACAGAATGTCCAGGTTATGTCATCAAATATAACCGCTACTGAACATAACATGTGTAGCAGTCTGATATCTCACTGGCTTGTTATCAGATATGATGACATTAATTATGATGTACAGCACATATGCACCACTTCATGCACAACATATGTACACAGGTTGACAGAGGTGTGGCTGGCAGCACATACACAGGGCAAATAATGACATGTTGATGTTATAACCTCATACATTTACTGTTGTAACAGGGTTTGTTGCAACATATGTCCTATGAGGGATAAGAAGCCAGTAACTGTCACAGTTTTCACCATCTACAGACTGCAATCCTCACACTACCTTCTGCAGTCCACAGATAGATGCTCCCTGGGTAACACATGAAACCAAAGGCACAACACACTGCCTTGTCTGCAAATGACCTGCAGATGGGGACTCCTCATTAACATGGAACTGACATGGCAGGTATTAAGACATGTAGGACAGTCATATCCACACACACTGTTAAACCAACAGTACTCCAAATGCAGTATAGTAGCACTTACAACCTGTAGTCAGGTCAGGAACATCCCCCTCCTGTGTGTTGCCCTGTTTCCACAGTGTATGTTTAGAGGTAAATCCCCAATCCATCTGAGATACTGTTTGCCAAACAACAGATCTAGTTCCTGCTCACAGTGAATGAAAAGGGCCAACATCAACATGATGTTCCTAGATATCGGGGTGTGTTTCCATGCAATTGGCTATGGGAATGTTACCACAGCTGTTTCACATGCAGTCAGCTAGGGGATGGCTGCAATTCATGCAGAGGCCATCAGCTGATCATGAGCATCATTTTAAATACACATGCTGCTGCCAAGGAAAGCAGGTGTAGGTCTCCACATCCACCAGAGTGGGAGTGGAAGAAACAGACAGAGGCAAAGACAAGTCAGGGAGTGGTGGGAGACTAAACTTAAGCATGTTATGTAACACACCTACCAGCACAGAGTATCAAATCCCTGATAACTATGTAGTGCTATCACAGTTCTATGCAGTTATTGGATGCGACACATGGGTTACCTGTTGTGGACCCCTCAGAACATATATGTGATGGTGACTGACATCTGAAACAGGGATACGGTAGCTATACCATAGATGACGTACACATCCCTGTCCTCATGAACAGGTGCCAGCATCAACACAGCCACACTCTCACAGGGACGCACACACATTGACACACTTGGCAGGGCCAATATTACAACTTATCAGTAGTGGGATTGCCACAACACATCACTGTGCAGGTATCACATGCACCACATGGGTCATACGGGGGTTGTATGTGCAAAGGGTATGGGGAGGTGTCTGACATCAGACAGCATGCTTCAGTATGCCCATGGGGGTTGTAGGGAGTGTGGATGTGAACATATGCATCATACAACATACACGCAAACACACAGGGTTCCAGTACTGACATGCATGTGTGCATGTCTGCACGGGTGTGTGGTGGTCGATTGTGCCAGACGACTGTACAAGGCTAGGCAATGGGTATATCTTGGCATCAGGCCACATGATGATGGTCAGCATTGTGGCTCAGGTTGTAGTGTTTACATTTGCCCACACAGGTGGGTATTGTATCCCCCATCCAGTCACCTGGGTGACTATTGTGTGTGGCCAATGCTGTGCATCACTTGCCATGTCTGTGTTCCTTAGTCCATGACATGGACAGTGTCTGTCATGTGCACACCTTCCACATGCATGTACAGTGACATGTGAAACTGTACCTGGGGTGTCTGGCCCATGTTGTGAACATAGATTGTCATCAGATGTGATAAGTCTTGCCCACCTGTGGTGGAAACTGGTAATAGGCAGCAGGTTTACCCTGCACCTAAAGTGATAGCATGCTAATGGCATTCCAAGCAAATAAAGGGAAGGATAGTGAATCACAGTTTTCCCCAGCATGTGAGTCAGGTCTCAACAGTGTAAGAGTATGAATAGCTGGGTGCAAGCCTAGGAAGTAGGTGACATCATGGGGTGTGTGTGTCAGGCATACTGTAAGTGGATTGGAGCCCTGTGGCTTGGGTTTGCTCCTAGCCTAGCACAGGTAAGCTAGGGGGTGTGTCTAAACCTGCCTAGCACTCTTTACAAAGTACAGCGGGTATGCGTGCTGCAAACCAGGTTTTACTGGAAGAAAAAAGAAGTTAAACCAGGAAATAGCAGCAGTGTGCACATATGAGCACTCTGTTTATGCAGTGCACACACGGGCTTAAACAGGGAAGCAATGGGAAGGGAAAACAGCAGTAGGAAGGTAATCAAGGAGAACTAGCATAGCTGGCAGGTGAAATGTATCAGAACCAGCCAATTACACAGGCAGCAGACCAGCCCAGAACACTACTATAAACTCAGCAAACACCTTCCCCTTTGGATTTTCCCACACTCTACACCACCAGTGTATAAAAGCAGGGAAATTTTAACAAACAAACCTACAAAATGAGAAGGGCTGCAGCAGGCAACATAGAAAAACATGTGCAAGAGGCTGAGGGTGGTGAGGATGTGAATGCTGCCGAACAACCCACAGTGACGAGATGGAGAAAAGTGTACAGACCCAGGCTAACCTACCAGGGGCTACATGAGCTGGAGATAGTGGAGTGCTATAGGGTGGACAGAGACCTCCTACAGCAAATTACTGAGCTGTGCCGGCCATACCTGTCACGCCAAACTGACCAAGGGGAACCCATCCCAGTGGATACCAAGGTATGTGTAGGCCTAGGTATACTGGCCACAGGTACCTCCCAAAGTACAACTGGGGATATCATGGGGATCTCACAGGCATCAGCATCCAGAATATTCCACCAGTTCCTAGATGCCATATCAGACATTTCTGCAGATAGCACTAGTCTTGCACTGACTGTTGCAAGCTTCCTGGATTTTAAAATCACCTCATTTGCATGGATTTCACCTGCAAATGGGGTGATTTGCATACCAGGGCTTAGTCTGTGCAAGATTAGTGCAGGAGCGCTTGTGCATGCCCCTGCAGGCTGTTCCTGGATCGCACGGCAGACATATTGCCTGCTTGAGCTCCTGCACCGATGTTACACTCCGTGCAAGCTTTTGAGAATCTGGGGGTATTTTTTTTTTTTTTTTTGGTAAAACTTAGCTGTACAGTAATATCTCCTATTTTGTTCTGTTATATCACAGGAATTTATGTCACTAGTCCTAATTACTGTGTTCATCTGTTTTACCAACCTTCTAAAATGTTGTATCTTATTGATTTTCTGTCGTCTATTTCTTTCATTGAGCTAGCAAATTAAGTAGGCCTTTTCTTAGATCATTTTCTTTTTTAGATTGAGAACACCTTCTTTACTCTGCATTTCCTGTGAGTATTCTACAGAAAGTTCCAGAACATCTTCCTGTGGCATATCTTTTTCAGATGCACCCTGCTTCATCTGCCATTCCTTCATATGGGAACTTATCATCACATCACTCCACAACATTGTCTGCCTCAGAGTTGACACAGTTTCCTGTCCTTCCCTAGCTGTGCGACTTCAACTAATCTTTTGTACTGGTCTCCAACAGAAGGTTCCAGAGCATCACCATGTGAAGTCTTCAAATACCTCCTGCTTCACCTGTTTCTCCTTAATCTGGTGACTAATTTTTTCATCATACAGTGACATTATTTGTGTTGGATTTTCTACACTTCAATTGTCAGGACTTAAAAGAATTCAGAAATTATTTTTTATTAGCCATACAGTTAGAAATCATTCAAAATTTATAAAAATTAAGTTTTATTTTGAATAATTTTCAGTAATGAGTTGATTGTCACAACAATGTTTGCATAATAGTTTGGTCCTTCCACAAAACAGTATATTTTTCAGTCCCAGTTACTGTAGTGTTCAGCCTAAATTTGCTTACCAAACCAAAATTCCACTTTAACTGAATTTCTGTCCTTATAGATGTTGGTCAGTGAGTTAGAACTTCTCATGCCCTTTTAGACATGATGGAAGACTTGTCCCACAATGCACCATCTGTTCTATTTTGTTTTTGCTATTACTGTCACATCCCA
The DNA here is from genome assembly GCF_019279795.1 of Protopterus annectens. Lineage (NCBI taxonomy): Eukaryota > Metazoa > Chordata > Ceratodontiformes > Protopteridae > Protopterus > Protopterus annectens. The sequence continues at coordinate 1,780,767,252 of NC_056744.1, read as the reverse complement.
CCAGGGCTGGCTATAGTTTCTGGATTTACCTTGTTGCGTATTATGAACCTCAAATTTCTCTCAAAGTAATCATTCAGGTAAGTCTTTTTTTTAGTTTAGCCATGGCATACTTAGCTCATGCAACTGTTCAAATACCTTGTGACAAATACACTTTTAACACAGCTTAGCTGCAACCTCTCTTGAAAAGTTATTTCTAAATAGTTATGTGCTGAATCTGACAAAGGTTCACGTGAACCAGTGTTCTTCTCTAGTTAAATAAACAAACAAACAAACAAACAGACAAACAAACAAACAAGCAAACAGACGGAAACAGACGGAAACAGACAGACAGACAGACAAACAAACAGACAAACAAACACATAAATGCTCCATGCTCAACATTCACACTGATACCAAAAGTCTCTTTCCTTGCTGCCATAGCTGTCTTCAGACATGTTCCTACTTATATGTAGACATAGAATGTTTAAGAATCACCTAGGAGTTGCCATAATAATCTTCCAGTACTGTCAGTGGCAATATGGTCATCTTATAATTTCCCAGTTTAGTGAAGCCTGTCCACTGCACCGTACTGATTTTCATAAAGTCGAGCAAACCCACTCCTTCTTTGTCTTCTAGCAAAATTTCAGTTTGTCTCGTATTCTTCCTCCATCCTTATTTTCCATCGCCAACTTTTGCTGCACATATTTGATTTTGACTCACATTCCTTGTCTTATTTCAAACTTCAAATATCTGCTGTGGGATAGGCATCATGGCAAACAGCTGATCATGCAGAAATTCACTATTGCATATGACAAGCTGTCCAGTACTTTTGCATAGCCATCCAAGTGGACAAAAACAGATATTATGCTTCTAGACCAACTTTTCAAGAAAGGAGGGAGAAAGTGGGTAGGTATGTTACTTAGGATGGACCTCTACATCCAATTACATTGTTATGCTAGCTAGATTTGTAGTTGATTGCAACCCTAGCTGCCCTGAAGGCCATTTTAAGCCTAGTCAAAAATCCCAAAGTCAGAAATGAACCCTGTACCTTGTGACTACAAAGGGAAGATCTTAATCATTATTCCAAACCTACCCAAATAAGTATATAACTTACATATCCTGGTGTGAAGAGGTTCCCCTTTGATAACAGTAATGCAGAATCCCAAGCTAATTCTCCTGCCTGGTCTCTCCTATAAGATCATAAAACATACAGCAGCTGTTCCAGAAGAAGACCTGAATCCAGAAAACACACCCAGCTTAAAGTGCTTTGAAAATGTGTTGAGGGAAAAATGGAGCTGCTACAGAAATATTATTCAGAGCTACTTTCCATAAAAGGACTGAGGAGTACTAATTGTCCTAGCTGAACGAGGTTGTGGAATGCATCTACAAGCCTTTTTGCTATGGTTACCATATTTATTTTATTTATTTATTTTACATTTGTTAACCGGAAGAGTCCGACTGGGCACATGCCCATTTTCAGCGGAGGCCTGGGGAGAAAAGTACTAAGTTAGTTAGGTTACAAGTTGGTTAAACAAGTTGGTACAGATGTAATCGGCATCAATAGAGAGAGGTCAACATCAACATAATACAAAGGTTACATGTACATCAATGCTATATTCTAAGTCTATACAGTCATAAAGAATTTTTATTTTTTTTACCAATTAGGGAGAGCATCAAGCGAGTAGGCCTTTAATAGGGCAAACACACAAACCTTCTGTCAGGAAAGTAGATGAGTAGCTGAAAATCCTGTTAGACAAACCTAGTCAGATGAACATAAACCATCAACTGATGGTGCACATCTATGCACTTAAGAAGATATTCTCCATGTTTCGAATACTGAAGGAGAAACACTAGTGTAGGCATTAGCTAAGGCTGGATTCTGTAACAACCTTAGGCATAATGGAAGGATTAGTTAAAGGAAAACCCTGCCTTTGTGAAATATTTCATAAGGTGAACCAGTTGACAGAACCTGTAATTCAAAAGTCCTTCAAACTCAATTAAATGCCATGAGAAAAAAAGAAAATAATTTCATGTTAGCAGAAGCTCCAGGCTGAAAACTGAGAATAATTATTTTTTTCTCACATAAAGTTAAAGTCCCATAGAGGAATTTAATTGTGAATTCAGAAGAAAAGTACCTTTAACAAAGGCTTTAAATACCTTTAATAAAGCCATGTGCAAGAAATGAATGCCTTGATAATAATGTACTCGGGCTGCTGGATAGACCTTAATGGAAGGTGGGGCTAAGCCCAGAGTCAAAACATTTTGGCCAAATACTACAAAATGGATGTAAGTGCGGTAGTAAAGGGACCCAAACCCAAACTTTTAGATATGGCCCATTTGGCAAAGCACATCCATTTATTTCATAAGTGCATCTAGTTTTGTGGAAGAAGTAATTATGTGTGCTATTTGAAATGAAAGCTTGCTAGTGACTGGTGGAAGTGGAGAAACCAGGTAGTTAGCAGGAGGAAACTGATGTCCGGATAAGGTTAGCTTGATGGATGGGTAAGAAGGGTCATGAACAGATGTGGTCAGGGTGGCTGCTGTGAGTTGTGGGATAGCAGCAAGGAAAAATAATACTTGTCAAAGTCAACGTGGGACTATGAGAATGATCTTGGAATTGTGTTGCCTGACGTTCTGTGTGAAACTCATCATCAGAAGAAATGGGGGAAGTATAAAAAAGTTCAGGGGACATATGCTGACTGATAATTGCTGATATATCTCCCCAGAGGAATTAGGGAGAAAAAGCTGATGCACTTCACCTTAACTGTTGAGGCAAAGAGTTCAGCTCAAGGCTTCCCTTATCAAAAGAAAAGCTTCCACACCACCGGTTGAGTGCAGGGACCACTTGTAAGACTGAGCTTGTCCACACGTGAACTGACTTCCACTGGAATGTGATTGACTAGTAGAAAGTGATTGAGTAAAATAGTTTAGTCCAAGACCCTTCTCGACACAGGGGGGTATTAGATGGGTCTTGATTTACTGATGTACCACACCACTGCTATGTTGTTGGAGTGGCATGTTATCGCATCATGGGAGAGGGAATCCTTAAATGTTTAAAAGGTTATCAAGACTGCCCTCATCTTTAGAATGTCAATGTACATATTTGCCTCTGTAGGAGTTCAGGTGCGTTGGACAGTTTTTCCTATGACAGGAGCATTTTTGGTACCTTCCACCAAAGGAGTGAGTATCTGGAATGGACTGCCTCCTTCTACCCCATAAGACTGGGAAGAGGTATTAAATATTCAAGTTGGTTTTTACCACCTCTGAAGATTGTTAGCATCTGGAACACAGGATCAGATGGCTGAGGCCACTGGACAGTTTGTGTCTGCAGTGGTATCCTCACGTGGCACCTTGCAAGCAGTATCAGAGGTATAGCAACTGACATGCAACAGAGTTTTCAGACAAACGTGAGCAAGTGATGAATGAAAATTTAAAAGAAGAGAAAAACAAAAGAAGATGAGATCTGCATGATAATGTATAAACCAAGATACCTGGATGAAAAAGAGCAGCTGAAATGGATGTAACAGGACTTGGCAATGTTTGGCACTTTTCCCACAGAGTAAGACATGCTGATCACAGACTTCTGAAATATTACTGGGGTTTAAAGAGAAGGAGCAGCTAGAATCCAAGCATCCAGGTAGGGAAAACTCTTGGCTCCTTGTAGCCTTTGGTTAGCTGGCAATATGGGTTTACATTTGGGACTAGGGTGGTCCCAAATAGAATAGATTTTTGAACTGGTAGTATCTAGCTCATAACTGGAAGCAGACAGACCACCTGAACTCCTTGAAGAGCTTGATATGGTGGTAGGTGCACAGGAGATTCATAGGTTCATAGGTGTGTACTAGGCTAATGGCCTTGGAGCCTTTACAAACCTAGCCCATAGGATTACCCTGGTATCATGCCACCCAACCTTAGTTCCCAGTGCCTCTGTTGAGTAGATCCACTGAAGTGATCCCCGGGGTGAATTTTCTATTTCTCATCCACTCATCAAGATTTCTATTGAAGAGGGCCAGTGAGGTGCTCTGTTTGACATGTATGGGAAGTCTATTCCATAGCATGGGCAGTCTCTGGGTTATGAACATGTCCCTCCAGTATGTTCTGTTGATTGTGGTAATGAGGCTGAGGTCTCTGGAGCATGTACTGTGGAGGGATTGGGATTTCTTTAGATGTAGCATTTCTAACAGAGCTGGGTCAGACATGGCTTTGTAAGTTAATCAGAGATCGCCTCTAAATAGGTGATATGAGACAAAGAATAGTTGGAGTTTTTTGTCTGTCCATATAGGATAAGTGTTTAAGGCCTAGGAAAACACCACATTCAGTTTTCATGAATGAAGGGATGGTTGAACTGCATTGTTACCGATCTAAATATTTCTTGTAGAGTGAAAGTGTTTATAGTGTTTAAATTCAATAAGGGATGGTTGTCCTTTATTTTCTTTGGTACTAAAAAGAATCTGAAGTGACATCCTGATGCCTTTTGATTTGTTGGGGCCATCCCGAATGATCATTTATTTATAGAAGGCTGATTACCTCTCTTCCTGCTGTATGTTTCTGACAGGGTATGACACCAGGCATGGGTAATGACTGGGAGGCAAAAAAAAATGTGGAAAGGAATTTTGTACCCTATAGGAATCATTGTCTGAATCTATCAGCTGTAAATTAATGTAAATCAGGCAGGGAAATGAAGGGACAGATAACCTCCCACTGCCTTCACAGTGGGGTAGTTGGACAAGTCCTCAGTGATGCTTTATAGATCTTAACACATTCTACAGAGCACAAAAATGCCCAAACACACTTCTATGGGGGGGGGGGGGTAGGGTATTCTTCTCCTGTTTCTTTTATTATTTTTAGCAAACCTCAGAGATGTCTTCCACATAGCACTTCCAACAGTGTAAATCCACTCGACTCTTGGAGTACTTGTCTTATAACAAAGAGATAGTATGATAGTAGCTGGTACCAGTTTTTCTCATTTAAATCTATGGCTTTCAATAACATACATTAAAAGTTCTACTACCTGATCTGCTTGAGGAGAATAGACAGATGTTTTTAGCTGTTTCACTTTAACAGAGTGAGAACCTCACACAAAAAAAACAATCAGTGAAAACTCCAGACAAGCTAGAACTTCCACTGAGTGACCTCTCAAACCTCTTATATCGGAGGCACATGGGCTATATGCAAATGGCCCTTATGAACATCAGGTGTTTAGTTGGGATATTTTGCAGTCACCCTAATGGTAATGGACATTAGCTGGGTATAACAGCCCTGTGTTTCTCATGCTTAATTAAGCACTCTGATGATATCCTAGTAAGGCTGTAATATTCATATCTATAGCTGGTGGGGGTTGGCTTCATTGGCCTGAGATTGTTGGTTGAAATGATTTAAAGGATAACTAATGGGTATTCAGAATTGCTATATAGCTGAAACACCTGATGTTCATACGAGTCAATTGCATGTATACCATGTGCCTCTGATGCAAGAGGTTTGAGAGATCACTCAGTGGAAGTTTTAGCTTGGCTGGAGTTTTCATTTAGTTCTCACTGATTGTTTTTTTTTTTCTGGGTGACCTTCTCACTCCTTGTTTTAGTTCGTTAGTTGGTTTATTTTGCAGTCACTCTAATGGTAATGGATATCAGCTGGGTATAACAGCCCTGTGTTTCTCATGCTTAATCAAACACTCTGCTTGTGCTGTGCTGATGAGGTCATACTAAGGCTGAAATATTCATATCCACAGCTAGTGGGGTTTGGCTACATTGGACTGAAACTGTCCATTGAAACGACTTAAAAAATAAGTCATGGGCATTCAGAATCGCCTTATAGCTAAAACACCTGATGTTCATAAGGGTCATTTGCATATATCCCATGTGCCTCTGATACAAGAGGTTTGAGAGGTCACTCAGTGGAAGTTTTAGCTTGGCTGGAGTTTTCATTTAGTTTTCACTGATTGTTTTTTTTTTCTTGGTGACCTTCTCACTCCTTGTTTTAGTTCATTAGTTGGTTTATTTTGCAGTCACTCTAATGGTAATGGATATCAGCTGGGTATAACAGCCCTGTGTTTTTCATGTTTATTCAAGCATTTTATTTGTGCTGTGTTGATGAGGTCGTAACAAGACTGAAATGTGTATAGCTGCAGCTAGTGGTGTTTGGCTTCATTGTCCTGTAACTGTCCATTTAAGTGACTTACAAATAAGTCATGGGCATTCAGAATCACCATATATCTGAAACACTTGATGTTCATAAGGGTAATTTGCATATATCCCCTATGCTTCTGATGCAAGAAGTTTGAGAGGTCACTCAGTGGAAGTTCTAGCTTGCCTGGACTTTACTGATTAGCTGTTTCCCTTTAAAATCCTGACAAAATTCATCCAGCACTTTGGACATTAATGGGATCCCTTAATCAATAAGAACTCCTCTAAGGAATTCCAATTCTATAAAAATGTATAATTATTTCTTTTTCTATGGGTTTTACATTTACTCTTTGCAGAGCAAACTACTAGGAAATGTGATTGTATAATCAGTAAGTTACTAGGATAAACTGATGGCCAGTGTGATGGTAGGCAGGGGCTACAGTCCTTGGATCTGGTCCACTGCTTTCCATAATTTTTTGGCCACCAACAGGTATGGTTTCATTGACAGTAAAACAGAGCGAAATATAAAATATGCACACAGATTAATCATTCATTAACTCACCAAGTGAAACTTGCCCTCAACAGCTCGTGGGAAATATTTACTGTTGTCCTACATGGGCTTAGACTTTAAACACCCAAGAACAGGCTTCAAACTAAACACTGACCAATCAGGGAGTGGGAGGGTCCAACTACCCAGGTCCATTCCCAAGTCTTCCCCTGCCTTCAGTCTGGATTCAGTGTCTTTTAGTGTTCTCTTCCCTATAGTAACTGTACTTTGAATAAATTGTTATATTCACACAAATACACACGTGTTTTCCAGAGAAGGTTGGTAATATTTTCTAACACTACAGCTTTCATTCCACTTTTGAGAATAAGCCAAATAACTATAAAACACAAGTGATAACGTATAACGGAGTAGTCTGGACAATCACACAGCTAGTCACCATCACCTTTCACAGTAAGTATACTGATCAATTAATAAATAAGTGTGCCATAAGCTTTTAAAGGTGAATAAATGAAAATAATTGACTTAAAAAAGATGGATAGAACAGGTAAAAGTTAAATATGAAGGCAAATATATAATTGCACAGAGAAAACAGAACAATAACCAGTTGAAGCAGACAGAACATTTAAAAGAACAGTGTTACTAGCCATATAAATCTTTCCTAGTGAGATATAATTGAAAGGTTTATTGTGCCTTCTGTATGATGCCTGGCAGTTCAGCAGTATCTGGAGAGAGCATCATTCCATATGACACCTGGAGGGATGTCTTCTAATGGGTTCACTATGGAAGGCATGACATAAATTCCATTTTTCAAACATTTTCCTATCAGTAAACCACAGCTCATGGTACTATCTGGAAACATTCCATGATATAATGCATTTGGGAAACATTTCCTCTTATGTTTTAGTTAATATGTCTTTTTTCCTTCTAGCATGAGTCTTTCATTAAGATTCAGTATTAGATTCATCTAACCCTTCCACCCAGAGCCAGACCATAACTTCTTTTACATGGAACTGTAGAAACCATGCAGTCGAGGTTCAGGGATGCAATGTCCTGGTGAGGTTTGGTGGACAAGTAGGATAGCAGATCCTGGCTAGGAGTCTGGAAGACAAGGCTGCTCATTGAGGTGAGGCCATAATTTGCCTTAGCCAGAAAGGGGCAGTGAGGATGACTGCACCTTGCATAGAGATACATTCTGTTATAACATTGTCATTAACAACAAGAGAGGAAATGTGTAGAGAAGTAAAGGAGGCAACTAATAGGCAAGAGCACCCCTGGGTGACTGCCCTCGTGGTGAGATCAAGACAAAGAAACTGATATATTTGGTACTGGCTAGGGAAGCAAACAGGTCACAGCAATTCTCACCCTAGAAGTTCAATATAATCTGTGCTACTGACGAGTCGAGGTACCATTCATGAGATGTCAGAATATAGCAGCTGAGCCAGTCTGCTGAATAGCTGGTCCATCCTTGTATGTTCATTGCTATCAAAAATGTTATGAAGACATTGCCCATTCCCACCCTCTCATGGCATCTTGGCACAGGATGTAGGACCAGAGTCTTTCTTGCATGTTGAGCCACACACACGCGCGCGCACACACACACACACACACACACACACACACACACACACACACACACACACACACACACACACACACACACTACTAATGATGTGTTGTCTATATGGATAGAAATCACACCCTGGGGAAGGAAGTCCTGCTGGGCCTGCAGCAGTAGGAAGACTGACCACATCTCCAGACCACTACTGTAAAGGTTAACCTCTTGTTCGTTCTATATATCTTGCACCATTCTTCCCCTGGAAATGTCACACCCACACTGTAAAAGAGACTTCTGCAGAAACTCTGATCTTTGGAAGAGGCCATATAAATAGTATGCCTTCTGGAAAAATGGATGACTGCATTCACCAGTCTAGAGGATGTCTGCAAACAGATGAAAGATAAATGGGTTTGTTCATTATATCTAATGATTGAGACCATGCCACACTGTAAGTACACCATCAGGTAGAATCTTGCATATGGAACAGGTTGGATTGTGACAGTCATCAAGCCCAGCACTTGCAAAATAAGTGATGTAGCTGGAATGGGTACAAGGCGACTATAATAATACAATCATATTATAATAATAATCATAATCAATAATAATCATAATACCAGATTTATTATCGTAATATTACAAGTCTGTCTTCCAGAAGTTTTACAATTCACACTCTTGTGTCTAGACAGCATCCTGCGAATACTAGTGTGAAATGTTCCCACCTTCAGTTTTGTGACGTTGATGGAAATGCCTAAAGAAAGGCACAAACATTGAAAATATTCTCTTACTGATATGCAGGACTGTCCTATTGTAGTGGTGAGGAGACAGTCATCACGGTGTGGGAAGTTAGAGACTGTCTTATTCTAGTGGTGAGGAGACAGTCATCACGGTGTGGGAAGTTAGAGACTGTCTTATTGTAGTGGTGAGGAGACAGTCATCATGGTGTGGGAAGTTAGAGACTGTCCTATTGTAGTGGTGAGGAGACAGTCATCACGGTGTGGGAAGTTAGAGACTGTCCTATTGTAGTGGTGAGGAGACAGTCATCACGGTGTGGGAAGTTAGAGACTGTCCTATTGTAGTGGTGAGGAGACAGTCATCACGGTGTGGGAAGTTAGAGACTGTCCTGTTGTAGTGGTGAGGAGACAGTCATCATGGTGTGGGAAGTTAGAGACTGTCTTAATGTAGTGGTGAGGAGACAGTCATCACGGTGTGGGAAGTTAGAGACTGTCTTATTGTAGTGGTGAGGAGACAGTCATCACGGTGTGGGAAGTTGCAGATTTCTTTTTAGGCTGAGGTGGGCTGTGTTGATGGATGTGTACTTCCTTAACACTTGTGGGGGGGGGGGGGGGCTATGGTGAGACCAAATGACAGTGCTCAGAAATTATAGCGATTAGCTCCCAGCCAGAAGCGGGAATACCTTCTGGACATGGAAGTAAATGCCATGAAGGTGTAGAGAGCACATTCAATCTCCCTTCTGTAAATGTGAAAGTATGGGTTATACCATGACTATTCAGAAATTTGTCTTTTTCATGTAATTGTTTAGGCTACTTAAGTCCAAAATTAGCCAGTGATCCTTTCACTTTTCTAAGAACTAAAATGAATCTGCATTAGACTGAACCCTCTCTGGACTTGTAGGACTTCTTGTATGGCCTTTTTTGGAGAAGCTGAGCAATTCTCTTTCCTCTTGAGATGGTACATCTGGAAGGACAGGTATGACAGATTTGGGGAGCTTAAGAAAGAAATTGCCTAAACTCCAGATATTATGCTCCTTACCCATTTGTCCCATATAATGGCCATTCACAAGACCAGATGAAGAGTAGTCAGACCCCGACTGCCTATATATCCAAGCAGTCAGACAGGCCTGCAGGGATGCTGAGGTTACTTCTTGGAGGGAGGACCTTGAAATCCCTGTTTTTTTGTGGACCCCCTCTACTCCTAGGGTGACATCCATTAAAGGAGCACCTTCTGCCAAGTTTTCCCCTATCTGCAAAGGAGTCAAAGAGGAAGGGCTGTGTCTTTTTAAACCAAAGAGCTTTGGCATCTTTCAGGTTCCTTGAAAAGGACCTTTGAGGGGTTGTAAAAGGCTTACCTAAAGCAATGATTTCTTTTGCAATCTTACTCACTTTTCATGAGTTTTTCTTTAAGTTTGGGCCTTAAAAGGAATAATTCATTGTAAGCAACATTAATAAAGAATGCCATGAAGTTGTCTGTGAAATCACATAAATACAGCCAGGTATGTTATCTCATGGCTATGCTTACACGTATTGCCCTTACCCCCCTCCATCAGCAAGATTATGCACCAGTATCATGGAGAGGTTAGTAAGGGTCAGTATCATAGCTAACATTTACTTGATCTGTTTATGCACCAGTATCATAGCTAACATTTACTTGATCTGTTTATGCACCAGTATCATGGAGAGGTTAGTAATGGTCAGTATCATAGCTAACATTTACTTGATCTGTTTACAAGTATCAGATCTCATGTCACTCCCTAACATCTCACTGTATAAAACATTTCTCATGTCACTCCCTAATATATCACAATATCCTTTCTCTCATGTCATACCCTCTCTTAATTTACTGAAAGCAGCTCCAAATACCTGCATCTGCAGGCCATTCGTACAGTACATATTAGAGTGAAAATACAGCCAAAGCTAGTGTTTGGTCAGCTTTGTCCATAGAAGGCTCTGGGTATGAGAAACTGACTGAGCTGCACAGGCTGATGATGGGGAATTCAGGCGTAACTGTGACATTAAACCAAATTAAAAAGGAAGTTCTACTTTCCTCAGTAAACATTAAAGTGCAGAAAAAAAAGTTTTATTTAAATTCTTTTGAGACCCTGACTTACTAAACCAGAGCCACAAGCCTTTTCCTCTGCTCCTTCTTTGGAGGACAAAGTTTTATGACCTTAAACGTTCAGCACCCACTTGGTTTAGTTTGTGCAAATGGTGCTTTTAAAGCTGTGAATAAACATCTGCTCCATCCTGATTTTTATGACCATTAAAATAGGATAGTATGCAGAGCAATTAACCAAGTTAATAAAAGATCTAATAAAAAAATAAAAATATGAGAAAATCCTAGGTTTGTGTTTAAGACGGCCACGAATCTGAAAAAAGTTTTTGAAAGAAATAGAACTAGGACAAATTATACAAGAAAAAGTGGAACTAGAAAATGTGGTAGATGTGGGTATTGCAAATATATCTACGACAAAGGGCAGACAATTTGGGGTAATAATATTCAGAGTGTAATACATTTTAAGAGGGATAACTGTAAGACTAGGGGTATAGTGTACCTGGCTTTATGTAAGGACTGCCCTAGTTTTTATGTAGGCAAATCTAAAAGAATATTGGGGAAACGTATTTATGAGCACATTTATAACATTAAGAAGAGAAACTTGAATAATGCTCTTTATAGGCATCTTTCTGTGCAGCCTACACATGCTGGACCCCAGAGGGAGTGATTGGAAGAACTGGCTTAGCTGTAGGGAAACCTACTGGCAGGTCAAGTTGAATGCCACGGCCCCCCTAGCTCTAAATGACCACATTTCTATTAAACCATACCTTAAGAAGACAGCTAGTAAACTACAGGGCTGGACTGCACTTCCAAATTTGGCAAACATTCAATATGTTGCTGCTTCTTTTTCATCTCTGTTATTGTTTTATTTTTTTTTTTTCTAATTTCTTCATTTGAAGTTTAGCATGATTTTATTTTTACAACACTTTTAGAACTATGTTATATGAAATAATATGTTTTTATTTTGGAATTATATGTTTTAAATGTGTGGAGTGTGTATATGTTTATTGTTTATGTGAAGGAATGTACCTTTAAGAAAGTTTGGCGCCTTTTACGAAATTTGGGTATTTAAATGATTGCGATTGTGTTTAGTTTATTCACTTGATAAAGTCCTGCATTCTGGCAGGCCGAAAGTGCTTGTGTTCAAGCAAATACAATTATTGTTTTGTAGAACCAGTTTTAGTGTGCCCAAACGGCTTATTTTTTTATTACTTGGTTTTGTTTTTGTGGTTATTTTCCGTTATTCTGAGCAAGTTAATAAAAGGTTATTTATTTGGTTACAGTTTGTCCTGCAGGAGGTACCCTCAGTTTTATTTCTGCAGAAAAGTAAAACAGAAGTGCATGAGGAGTATTGGGACCACACACACACACACACACACACACACACACACACACACACACACACACACACACACACACACACACACACACACACACCACAAATATAAGCATATGCATGTACACAAACATACACGCACACATGCACGTGCATGCAGGCACGTGCACACACATGCATGTACACACACACACACGTGAACAAATACATGCACAGACATACACACAGACACATACACATGCATGTATGCACACACATACACACACACACATACAAGCACACATGCACATGCATGCACACAAACACATGCCCATATGTACACTCACGCGCACACACACACAAACACATGCACACACAAACTGCAGATACACAAACACATACAAACAGTATTTTGCTATTATGAGTAGACTGACAACTTCACAGGAAGTGTGTAAATCTACAATGACTAGCACATGCATTGCCTTATTTTAAGAATCAAATTCTCTATTGACTAATTTAAAATTTAAAATATATTATTCTGTTTATTTTTCCAAGGCCATCCTCACAATAAGCTTGTTGGCAGAAAGAGGCATTATGATCTGTCTAATCACTTTCGTTGAGTCAGTTGCCACTCCACAGCCTACCGCCACCACCTATCATAATTTCTGCTAGTCTGATTTGTAGGCACAGTACTTGGGATATTTTGGCACTGAATCTGTCAGCTTTAGCTTCTTGTATCTTTGCATCTTTTTTATTCAGACTAGCTTCCTCTTTCACTGCTACTTCTCCCATATCGGGGTCATCTGCATGCAGATCAATCATTATTTCAATCATAATGTGACCTCACCAAGAACACGGTGGTTCCAGGATTAACCCCTGCAGCAAGCTAATAACCTCTTTCCTGTCACTGGATAGCTCTCCAATTAGCATTAGTCTTTGTGTCCCTCTACAACCTTATTCTAACCCTTTCCTTAAACTTTCACCCTAAACTTTTCAGCCTCAAGTTCTGCAGAGGTTTGCTATGAGAGCATAATGCCTTGCTGAAATCCAGGCAAATAACATCCACTACACGCTTTCAGTTTCCTCTGTTCTCCAGTTATAAAAATGGATCACACAACTCTGGTTTGATTTACAGACTCTATGCTCCTACTTACAACTGCAATGAAGTCCTTATCCACTAAACAGCTTGCTTTGCCTTCAGGATATTCATCAGTCATCTGATGTTAGGTTATCTAAAGCTTTAACATGGTCATGCAATATACTTGGTCCTTGTGGCTGCCACACGTTTTACAGCTTCTGTCACATGCTGTTGTGTTTAGACAATATCTGCAATGACATTTCTTTCACTTGACCACCAGATTACATATAGGTAGGCTGATACTTTTGGGGAGTAGCTTATTTTGTCACCTGTCTCACTTGACTACTGGTTTACATATAGGCAAGTTGATATTGTTGGAGATTCTTATTTTGCCATCAGTTCTGCCAGCTGCACCCTGAGTGATGCACTGTATTTGTGCACACAGTACAGCAGTGCAATGTGTTTACAGTGTGGTGCCATGACCACTCAGTTTTGGACTGCAACACATTAGCAGCCACTCAGTCTAAAAAAAAGTACTGGCATCTGGCATCATGATGGCAATGGGCTGCTTCATCCATTCGCAATGGCCATTTTATCAGGAGTTGCAGCTACATAATGAGCACCTTTGGAACAGGTGATACATTTGAGCACCTTTGGAACAGGTGATACATTTGAGCACCTTTGGAACAGGTGATACATTTGAGCACCTTTGGAACAGGTGATACATTTGAGCACCTTTGGAACAGGTGATACATTTGAGCACCTTTGGAACAGGTGATACATTTGAGCACCTTTGGAACAGGTGATACATTTGAGCACCTTTGGAACAGGTGATACATTTGAGCACCTTTGGAACAGGTGATACATTTGAGCACCTTTGGAACAGGTGATACATTTGAGCACCTTTGGAACAGGTGATACATTTGAGCACCTTTGGAACAGGTGATACATTTGAGCACCTTTGGAACAGGTGATACATTTGCAAGTGATTATTTTCTTGCACAAAGAGTCGAGCCCATATGTGTCACAAGTTGTATGCTTTGACCATTCACCCCCAGTCTTATTATCATCCTCTCCATCCTGAAATGTTTTCACTCAGAACGCCAAGCGCTGACATGCCAATGAAGACCAAAAATGCAGGAGAAAAGTAATTATTGAATAGCACTCATCTCCTTTAAACTTGTTTTTTGCAGGAGAGGCAAGCCATCTTGCACTCCCAGTAGGAGTTGGCAAGCCCCCCCCCCCCGAACTTATATATTACCAACGCTAAGATCACCATATCTTAGAGAAAAGGGAATATTCTGGGAAATATGCATCTTGGACTTGATGTATGCAAGTCATTTTTTTAACCATTCAGTCTCCATATTGTGGGACTTGTCTCTACAGGTCCTGACATTTCAGATGGTTACCTTATAATCACTTCTGAAGCTGCTCACTTCAAAGCAAGGGCAACATCCTGACAACAGTAAACCTCCACGAATGATTCTACAACTTGTCATACAATCGGGATTTCACAAGGAAAAGGGAAGTTCTCTGTCCACTGGTAATTCAACCTTTCGTGAAAAGCTGACCAGCCTCAGTCTACTGATGCCATGAATGCATGCGACTCACTAGAGGTTTGGAAACAAGCCTGGCTGGCTATCGCTCACATCCGCTTTTCATATTCTCCAATTTATGTAATGGTGAGTTTTACTTTGTTGTCAAATCTGAAATTTCCGTACTTCCCTTACTTTGCCTTCCACTGTTAGATAATTTACAACAGCTGATTGTGTGACAAGTTATAGATTCACTGGTGGAAGTTGCTGTTGTTAGGATGTCACCTTTGCTTTGAAAATTAATATTATTTTATACCAACCTCTCTCTCTCTTTTTCTCTAAATTGCTGTAGCCTCAGTGTGAGAATAGTAAAACATGAGGTGGAGGCACTCTCATAGCAGTTGCAGAGAAAATTGCATTTGATTTACTTTGCATGTGGAAAAACATTTTCAGGTAGTGTTTTAATTAGAAAACATTATTCCTGTTCAAGTACTGATAGTACAGTTATCTGTGTACTGGTTGGAGGAGTTTTGTCCACTGGGAGTAAGGAGATGTGTTTCTGAGTGATATATGTGCCAAGCAAACATAAGGGAGGCTTTGGGAATGCACCCTAAACGTGAGTCACCATCTGATACAGTGTCCAGCATCTGCCTGCACAATTATTAACTCAGGTTAAGCTACTGACTTAGACACCGGAGTACTATAAAAGGATTAAATGACTGGGTTATGCAGACATCTCTACGAAGGGAAGTGCAGCATAAAGTGCTGTAGCACTGCATGTCTGTCTGCAGAGGCCATGGGACTTCTTCTGACAAGATTCTGGTAAAAGCAATAGTCAGGAGACAGAAATTAGTAGTGGAAGCATAACAGTATGTATGTGTGTATGTATGTATGTAATGCATGTGTGTATGTATGTATGCATGTTTGTATATATGTTTATATGTATGTATGTATGCATGTTGGCATATATGTATGTGTGTATGTATGTATGTAATGCATGTTTGTATGTATGTATGTGTGTATGCATGTATGCACATTTGTATGCATGTTTATATATATATATATATATATATATATATATATATATGTATGCATGTTTGTATGTATGTGTGTATGTATGTAATGCATGTTTGTATGCATGTATGTTTGCTGCATGTATGCATGTTTGTAAATATGTTTACATATATGTATGTATGCATGTTTGTATGTACATATGTTTGTATGTATGTATGTATGTGTATGTATGTATGTGCATGCTATAAGAAGCAGTTCACTTTTACTCCCTGTAGAAATGTGCAAGTTGCATAAAAATTACCAAATTTGGCAATATGATGGCTTGTGGCCACCATCACTATTGAAAGAACACACCAGCACTAGCCTCAACTTGAATCTAAATCTTTGTAAAGTATATTTGACACAGAGCAGGAATATTTCATCTGAGAAAGGGCCAATCCAAGAAATCCAAGTCCAATGTATTACAAGCTAAGAGGACTGGATGAGATCTTCGGGGGTGAGTGAAACCTTTCTTGTACGTTTTACCAAAATGGCAAAAACACAAAAATATGTATACACAGACACACATGCACACACGCACACATGCACACACACATACTCGCACACACACACACACACACACACACACACACACACACACACACACACACACACACACACACACACACACACACACACACACATATGCACACACACACACACACACATGCACACAGACGCACACACACATGCACGCACACATGTATGGACACACACACACACACACATACAAATGCGCGTGCATGTACGCATGCACACATACACACGCACACATGCACACACACACACACACACACACACACACACACACACACACACACACACACACACTCATACGCACGTGACAACAGACCCCCACACACACACATACACAAATGCGGACATTAAACTTAAGAATATAGAGAGCTAGAGCATGGGGGATATATTTGCCCATCCAGTAATAGCTGCCCTTAGAATATTTTGAAGACAGATACGTTTAACAGGTCCCCAGTTATCTCAAAGTCCTACCATTGCATAACATAGCAGTCCTGTTCATTCACTTAAAAAGTGGACATCTGTGGCTCTAGTTGGTGTAGCTGGTCACCAGAAGAAAGTATAAGAGAATATACAGCAAACAACACTTAGTGGTTTGATAACATGCAGTGGAAAAAGATGGCGGTCATTCATGCCACCATTTATACTTCACATGCTCTGTAAGGTTTTGTGGAAAATGAGCCCAGATAGTAAAATAATTATATAATTATATAAAGGTACAAAGAGGAAATCAGCACATCCTGCTATACTCCCCAGTGGCAACGCTGTGAAAGAAGATGGGCGAACGAGCTGCAGGGTTAGGGATCAGAAATGGATTTGCAAAGAAATTCCAACATTCCAGTCTCTCAGAGAGTGATGGCAAGGACAACATCTAGCAAAATTTGGTAAAAGTATGCCATACTACCAGCAAATGTCTCACCTGTTACTGTCACAGAAATGAAACTAAGAAAATAACAAAAAAAGGCTCAAAATAAAATAACTCATGCACAAAACTGCAAGAATGCCTAAAAACATAACAAAGCATATATCCACAGTGCAAATACATAAATGTTGCTGATGCTAACTTAACACTTTAAAGAGGCATGTGGGGGATCTCCCTAACAAAGCTGCCACACAGTGCACAAGCTAGGAGCTTAAACCAAAAACTGCACTCCCCGGAAGCACTTCTATCAATAGAAGATGCAGATGTCTATGCAGTCACAGAAACCTGGTTCAAGGTCCCAGAGAGTACCCCAGCTTTGCAAGGCTACAATGCCTTTGACACCTTTAGACCACAAAAGGAACATCTGAAAACAAAGGAGATGGTGTTTCTAGCTATATTACAGATAAATTCATCTCCCATCTAGTTAGATTGCACAATTCCATTGAGTTACTCCAAGTCCAGGTTACTGTGGGTAGGACTCCTTTCAAGCCATAGCCAGTTATAGATCACCCTCCATGGGTCACAACGCCCATTAAGCTTACTTCACCAAAATGGAGATAATTCAAATTTTACCAAACACTTTGTTATGGAGGATTTCAATTATCCCATCAACTGGGAAACCTACGCAAGCCCCAAACTGCTAGTGTAAAAGTTCCATGCCTTTGTTAATTCAAATGCCCTGGAGCAAATTTTTCATACCTGTAGGAGAGGAACAAACATTCTAGACCTGGTCCACACCAACATGTCAAACAGATGCACGGCTACAACTGTCAGACTCTCATTAGTAAAAACTGACCACAAATCAGTCACCTTCCAGCTGGCACTAACACCAGAACTCACAAAGGGTGAAATCAGACAAAAACTTCACCTAGGCAAATTATACCTTCCTAGCTGAAGGTATAAATGCATTCCAAGCCCCACCCCAAGCTGGAAGTGGTAACTATAGTGAAGCTTACACTAAAGTCCAGTACAGTCACTTGCATAAGTGTAGAAACTCGGCCGTACCAGAAAGAATCAAAGCCAAAGTCCCAAGTAAAAACAAGCTGCCATGGTGGACATCCAGCTTAAACAAAGTTTACAATACATGCAAACAGTTGTTGTCCAAAAAATCAAAGACAAAGCCCCAACATTGGAAAAGCACCCTCCTCAGCTTCAGCAAGCAAATAAGACAACTTGTCAAATCCTGTAAGGGCTTCTTTGAGAGAAACTCAGCACAGTCAAGGATAACCATAAGGCCTCTTCCAGCTACGTGCACAGCCTAAAAGGTTCGACCCAAGCATGTGCAAAACTAGTGATCAATGGTATCACACACACTGACCCCACAGAGCTCACACACTGACCCCACAGAGCTAGCAATCCTGCTAGCAGATAAGTTTGATGAAAACTATCCAATAGCAAACCTGCTAGCAGATCGGTTTGGTGAAAACTTTATTCTCTTATCCCCTCCTAACTTATCACAAACCTTCCCCAACCCCAACCCCCCCACACACATATCTGAACAGCAGGTCCTCAAAGTCTTGTCCAAGGCAAAAAACACAGCCTGTATGGGACCAAATGACATCCCAGGCTGTCTTCTAAACAAACTAAAACATGAACTAGCATCACCATTAAGTACCCTTTTCAATCATAGCCTAACCACAGGCTTTGTTCCTGTGGAATGGAGAACAGCAACAGTTATTCCCCTCCCAAAAGGTGGCCTAGCAACAGACCCAGGGAATTACAGACTCATAAGCCTCACAAGCCTCATCTGTAAGGCCATGGAATGTATCATTATGGACCTCATAAATAAAGACTTAGGCAACCTCCAAACCTTGGATCCCATCCAATTCGGCTTTGTCAAGGGCAGATCCTGCCTATTAAATCTGGTGGACTTCTTTGTAAATATGACCAGGACCACTGATGAGGGGAAGTCTATTTACACAGCATACTTCATCTTGGCAAAGGCATTTGACACAATCACACATTCAGGCATTACTGATAAAGTTAGCAAACTGAATGTAAACCCCTTTGTTGTAAAATGGGTTGCCAGCAGGCTCACACACCAGATTTACACTATCAAAATGGGTGACTCCACCTCAACCAGGAGACCTGTTACCAGCGGGGTACAACAGGGGTCAGTGCTGGACCCCCTACTCTTTGGTATATACTTTTCAGAAGTTCATGCCAAAACTAAGGGGTTGTGGCTGACCAAGTTTGCAGACGACTGCAAACTAGGTGCAATCACTGAATTCCTCAAATGATGACAGTATACTCCATTGAGGTCTCACGCAGACCAATGAATGACTGAATTCTCCAAATGATGACAGTATACTCCATTGAGGTCTCACGCAGACCAACGAATGGTATATTAGTCACAGTCTGAAAATGAATGCAAACAAATGCATCATCATCATTCTCTTCGGCACAAACAATGTCCCCTCAACAGCAATACCCTAAGCACCCATGAAGTGGTAAGGG
>NC_056744.1:1780622404-1780742404 GCF_019279795.1 Protopterus annectens | reverse complement strand
TGTGAGAAAAACAATAAACTTGTAGGTTGAAGTTTGTGAGAGACAGAGGAGAAGTTAATAAAGGTGAGAAGAGTGGAAGCAGAGGGAGTCAGGTTTTGAGAGGTATGGTATTGGTGCATGTACATTGCCATAAAGAGGAACAATGTTGCTTTAGGGTTTTTTGAATCCAATTGGAGTGCTAGTGGTCCTGACAGATGGTGGGAAAGTGTTCCACAGTTTGGCAATTGTAAAGGAGTATACCATCTGGTCAGCTGATAAGTTTGTTTTTTCTACTTTTATGGGTAGTTGGATTTCAGATCCGAGAGAACTGTTCGGGTGGCAGTGGGTAAGTAGAGTGGAAAAGACAGGGCAGTCTGCTGGCTTGAAAATAATTCTGTGTGCTGTGATTAATTGTAGATATTAATTGTAAGTATGAAAGCTAGAGTGAAAGTTCAAGCCAGTGTAGAAGGTATAGTGAGGAACAGTGGCAGGAAGAGTATTTTGTATTGGTAGCGAACTTAACAATTTTATTATAGCATATCTCAAGCTTTGATTTCAGGGAGGACTGAATATTGGTAAGAAGAAGGGCACCATAAAAGAGAGAGGGTAGTAGAAAGGTAGAGGCAAGGGTTTGTTTAGTGGAGCAATTGAGGAATTGTTTGTGTCTGTAGAGCATGCCAAGTTTTTGGTGTGTTTTTTTATGCTGTTGTTTATATGTAGGTCAAACGTTAGGTTTTCATCTATGTAGTATGTGAAACAACCTCAATGGTGGTTTTATTTTGGGCCTGTATGGAGAATTCATTTTTCTTTAGAGAAGTAGTTTTCTTAGGAGTGCATAGCATGAGTTTAGTTTTATTGGGGTTTAGGGCAAGATAATTGTTGGCTATCCAGGTTTCATTTATTGTGAGGGCACTTTGGGTGATGTGTTGTAGTTCAGATGTGGAATTAGCAGTGCAGATGATGGCTGAGTCATCTGCATATTGTATTATAGAACCTTGAATAAGGGTGGTATGAAAATTGTTGATAAAGATGTTGAAAAGAAGGGGCCCTAATATGGAGCCTTCAGAGGCATCTGTGGTTTTGTTAAGGAATGGAGATAGATGGAGTGAGAGAGAGAGAGAGAGAGAGAGAGTGAGAGAGAGAGAGATAGAGAGAGAGAGAGACAGAGAGAGAGAGAGAGAGAGAGAGAGAGAGAGAGAGAGAGAGAGAGAGAGAGAGAGATGCCATCTGGTTGATTGCTGTCTATTTGAGAGGTAGTTTGTGAACTAGCTTAGGACAGTGGATGCGATGCCTAGGTTAGAGAGTTTTGTGAGAGGAAGAGTATGGGAAACATTATCAAAGGTCTTAGAGAGGTCAGGAAATACTGAGGAAACAATTTTTCCTGCCTGGTTAACTGTATCCATGAAGGATATGAGGGCAGTTGTGACACTGTGTCTTAGCCTGAAGCTGTGCTGAGTGGGGGATAGAATTTGGTTGTGAAGCAGATGGTTGAGAAGTTGAATATGGATGTATTTTTCAAAATTTTAGAGATTGGTGAAAGGATTGCAGTAGGTCAAAACTGGAAGTGTCTGAGCTGTTCCCACCTTTATGTAAGGGGAGAATGTATGCCTTTTTCCAGATGTTAGGTACATAGAACTCTCTGATAGATCTGTTAAGAAGTATGCTGATGTGATAGGCAATGGAGTTAGCTGCTGTTTGTAGGAATTCAGTGGGTAGGTTGTCAGGGTCATTATTGCAAGGTTTGACCTTAAGGAGTAGTTTTTATGATAGTGGTAGGTTTGGGCGAAAAGGGAAAGCTAGGCAGAGAGTGAGTAGTGGTGTTTTGAGAGGACTGATTTGGAGATGTGGGGTTAGTATTAGAGTTGATTTGGGGGAAAGTAGCAGTGAGATTGGATATAGCATTGAAATAAGTGTTAGAGAGTGGCTAATTCAGTGGGTGTTTTATCTGGATTTGAACAAAGATTAGTTTTCTGAACCTGGGTTTAGTAGGGAAGTAATGGAGTTCTAGAATAGTTTGGGGTTTTGCTTATGGTGACTTTGTAGGTGTAGGTAATGTGTGTTTTTGTTTTTCATAACTAGACGCTTTGCCAGGTTGAGGAGTGGCTTGAATTGTAGTAGGCTTGAGGGGGGGGGGTTATTTTTTTGCCATCGTTTCTATGCTTTGTCCTTAGCAGTCATACGTTGTTTACCTGGCATGGTTAGTTTTTACTCTTTTTATCAGATTGGAGCTAGATTGTTTAAGATCTTGAGAAATGTTGAGTCAAATAACTCAACAGCCTTATTGAGGGGAAGGGTTTCTAGGCCATTCCAGTTGAGGTTTGTAAAAGTTTCATTAAAGGCGGTTGAGTTAAAGTGGGATAAGTTCCTTAAAAAGTAGATATAACAATAAAAAAACTTTATATGAGTGTTTTGTTTATGGTTAATTTAACCTGCTTTTAAACCCTTTTAGCAACAAAACCTTTTTGACCTGAACTGTTTAAAATACGACTAATTGTTGTTTGTTGTGTTATATGATTTGGTTTTTATGAACTTTTAATGATTTGTTTTAAAAATTATTGTTATAAATTGGTATTATTTTTGTGCGGGATAAGTTCCTTGTTAGCTTGCATTGATGTTTACTTGGTGTTGGAGTGGCTTTGCATAGTATATAGGTTGGGGAGGGATGGTCACTAATACTGTTGAGTAGTATGCCAGCAAAGGAGGTATTGTTTGGATTGGAGACTAAGACTGTCATTGTTTCTGTTTGGTCCAGTTATATTACGAATTAGCTGGGTAAAGTTATAAAAGTTAATGTTGGAGGAGGTATTGTGGTGGAAGAAATCTAACTAATCAATGTTGACATCACCCAGGATGATTGTTTCATTTTCTATATTATTTGATGCCCAGGCAAGAATTTCTTCTAGTAGAGGAACGTTCTTGACTGGCGGGATGTAAAGGGCTATGATGCAGAGATTTTTGCAGTTGTTTATTTTTAGGAAAGAAATTATTATTTTGACTGTGGAGAATTGTGGAATAGATTTAGAGTATGGGAACATAGCATAGGTGTTAGGATAGAGTATTGCAACACCTCCACCTCTTTTGTGGGGTCAATCTGATCTTAGGCAGTCATAGACTAGGGGGAGGAAGTCAATGTCTTTCATGTAGGGTTTTATCCATGTTTTGGTAACTCCTATTATATCTGGTTTGTTGTGGGCTATCCAGGCATGAAACTCTAGGAATTTGTTGCTGATGCTTTGAAGGTTCAGGGTCATTAAATTTAGTGATTTATAGGACTTAGGGGAGCTGGGAGGGGAAGAGTTGGGGTCTGAATTTGGGTGTACCTCTCTTTATTAGGATAATTTAAAATAGTTGTTTGGGTAAAAAGTGGGTTGATTTTTTTCTTTTTTGAATTGGTTTGGTAATTTAATGGAGAGTGGTTGTGGGAGTTGTTTTGTAGGGAAGGATTTTTATTTTGGTGAGTAGAAATATATTTAGTGCAATATAGGCTAGAGTGTATGTTAGAGTAGCTACCTAATGGTAAGGTTTGTGTGGGTGTTGTAAAATTGGTTTGAAGGATTGATAAACTGTCTGGATAGCTGTTAAGTTTATTAAGATATAGAAGCTTACAGAGAATGAGAGTAGAATTGTGTAAGAGATGAGGGACAGGGTAGATAGGGGATTATGTTTATATGTGAAAGAAGCTAATGGCCTGAGTGTTGGAACAAGGTAGTAGGCAGGGTGTGTATGTAAGATAGCTGTGGAGCTGCTGGTGAGTGAGGTGAAAAATATTAATTGATTGGCTAATTAGAGGTGCTTTATGTGGGTGGATATTAGAGATGGTAAGAAGTAATTGGGAAATTGATTGGAAATTGAGTGTGATTGGCTGAAGTGTGAGAGAGGGTGGAGATAGGCTAGGAATACATGTACTGAAATCAGGGTGGGTGGGATTGAGGGTATGGTAGAGGAGCGGAGTAAGCCTGAGTGAACCAAGGGCAAACGGAATGGGCAGAGCCCAGTTGTGAGAGGCAGAACATTTTAGAAAACAATTAGTTGGAAGAGTGTATTTACATTAACTGTGGTGATTGCTAGAGCAGTTACAAAGAAAGAAAAACATCAAAGTTGAATCAGAGCTATTTGTATAGAGGGAGAGATAGGAGAATAAGTGAAGAAAAGGGGTCAGTGTACAAAGGTTCAGTGCAGCTGTTAAAAAACTAATAGAATGCAAGAAGGCAGTAGGAACAAGTAGTAACAAGGGTTTTTTTAGGTGATAGTTAAATGTGGAAAGTAAAAGGAGGTGAAATCTGCAAAAATGAGGCCTCTGAGTAGGTGTACATGCCACAAAACTTGGTTGCGGTTAAACTACAGTACAGTAGTGAGGTTTAATTTTGATGAAAGACATAAATTAAGCAATAGGCAGACTTGGGAAGCAGTCCTGTTTCTTTGGAGACTTGATGGATTCTGGGTAGCTGATTGTCAAAGAGGGGGAGACACTGCCTTTAAGCTGCTATGGTTCACACAACTGGCTGGTACTTAAACAATTCTGCACATAGAGATGAGCCAATAATGGCTTAAAGCAACCTGACCTTTCACACTTTTATTATTCCAACCAATCTACTAACAACTCCAAAGGCAAGAAATTGAATAGCATGCTCATAGTCAAACCAGCAAACTATAGTAATCTCTGCTTAACAACTTACTAGAAATATTCTTTATACAAACATACAAAATCCCCCACTCAGGAATCATTGAAAAGCTAACACAACTTAGTGTAAATCCTTATCTCATCAGGTTGGTGACCAACTGGGTCAGCGATAGGACCCACAAGGTCAAAATAAGTGCTTCCACCTCTGACAGCAGACCTGACACTAGTGGTGTTCCCCAGGGATCTGTCCTGGGACCCCTACTGTTTGCCATTTACTTCTCAGAGGTCCAGGCAAAGACAAAAAGCCTGTGGCTGACCAGGTTTGCAGATGCCTGTAAATCGAGTGCTGTCATTGACTCCCCAAATGATGTTAACATACTGCAAGTGAGTCTCAAAGCAACAAATGACTGGTGCCAAAGTCATGGCTTTAAGTTAAATGTAAAAAATGTATTATCATAGCATTTGGCAAAATCATGGCCCCCTACTGTTTACCACATCAATGGCAACCCACTAAGCACACAACCTATGGTGAGAGACCTGGGCACACAGGCTGACAACAATCTCACATTCGACCATCATGTAGCAGCAGTGATCAGAAAAACCTTTTACTTGGTTCAGCTCATAAGTAAAAGGATTTCATCCAGAAAAAAAGGAGATTATTAGTGCCTGTACTCCTTCCTCATTAGGCCAATAATTGAGTACAACACCCCATTTGGTATGCACTTCTCTAAACACCTGCACCAACTGGAAAGGCCACAGAAATACCTCACAAAGAGAATCCATAGCCTCCAACACCTGTCCTACGTGGACAGGCTCAAATCATTATCAGTCTTCTCAGTATTGTACAGATTGTTCAGCGGTGATCTGTGTCTTGCCTACAAGGTAATCTTGGACCCTGCTCTTTAGAGATGCTCCATATCCGTAAGTCTAACTCCTCACACATTACCCAATCAAAAGGTCTAAATCTAATATGCAACATCAACAAAACCTGCTGGAGAGACAGGTTTGTCTGCCAGAGGCTTCCCCGTCTCTGGAATAGACTTCCCATACATGTCAAACAGAGCACCTTGCTGACCCTCTTCAAGTGCAACCTTGATGAGTGGATGGGAAACCACAAATTAGTCCCAGGGGTTCCACATGTGTCCCCCACTGACAGGGGCGATAGGTGCCAGGTGCTGACTGAGGTTTCTTTTTTGGGGACAAACTCTTGGATGGGCTTGTAAGGGCCCCAGGGCCATTATCCTAGTAACTTCCTATGATCCTATGCATACATATATATATATATATATATATATATATATATATATATATATATATATATATATATACACACACACACACACACACACACACACATCTATGTGCGTGAGTGCGTGTATGCCTGCATGTGTGCATGCTTGTATGTGTGTGTGTGTGTGTGTGTGTGTGTGTGTGTGTGTGTGTGTGTGTGTGTGTGTGTGTGTGTGCAGCCATATCTATAGCTATAACTGTGTCTGTTTTAGCCTTTTGTGGTCAATCTTGTAGGTGTGGATCACTTGTGTGATTCATGCAACAACAGGAATCCATATATCTATATGGATATCCAGTATATTGTTGAGCATTCACTTAGTTAACCAGGATATGGTCAATTTCATTACATCATACATTTGTTCTGTCATCTGGGCCTCAGAAGGGACAGGACAGGATAGCCCTCACCCCCACATGTTAAACCCTATTCTATGATTTTGGATGGGGTTCTGCAAGGAGGAAAGGTCTTGAACAGGATGAGTAGAAAAGACTATAAGGATAAAGAGGAACAGAATAGGGAAGGAAGGAAGGAAGGAAGGAAGGAAGGAAGGAAGGAAGGAAGAAAGGAAGGAAGGAAGGAAGGAAGGAAGGAAGGGAGGGAGGGAGGGAGGAAGGAAGGAGGGAAGGAAGGAATGAAGGAAGGATGGAAGGAAGGAGGAAAGGAAGGAAGGGAGGAAGACAGGAAGGGAGGGCAGGAGGAAGAAAGGAAGGAAGGGAGGGAGGGAGGGAGGAAGGAAGGAAGGAAGGAAGGAAGGAAGGAAGGAAGGAAGGAAGGAAGGACAGGAGGAAGGAAGGGAGAGAGGAAGGAAGGAAGAAATAAAGGAAGGAAGGAAGGAAGGAAGGAAGGAAGGAAGGAAGGAGGAAAGGGAGGAAGGAAGGAAGGAAGGAAGGAAGGAAGGAAGGAGGAAGAAAGGAAGGGAGGGAGGGAGGGAAGGAGGAAGGAAGGAAGGAAGGGAGGAAGGGAGGGAAGGAGGAAGGAAGGAAGGGAGGAAGGAAGGAAGGAGGGAAGGAAGGAATGAAGAAAGGAAGGGAGGAAGGAGGAAAGGAAGGAAGGGAGGAAGGAAGGAAGGGAGAGAGGAAGGAAGGAAGAAAGGAAGAAAGGAAGGAAGGAAGGAAGGAAGGAAGGAAGGAAGGAAGGGAGGAATGAAGGAAGGAGGGAGGGAAGGAATAAAGGAAGGAAGGAAGGAAGGAAGGAAGGAAGGAAGGAAGGAAGGAAGGAAGGAGGTAGAAAGGAGGCATGCAAATACAGCAAGGCCAAGAGTTTTACAGAGTAGGAAGGTTAGTAAACAAATACTTCCAGTGCTCAGAAAGCTGCTACTTAATGGCTAAAGTAAAGGTTGGTATAGTGGACATTTATCTAAGTAAGACACACAAGTTATTTCACAATCTAGTATTGGCAGCATAGCAAATGGGATAATCACAACAAAGGAAACACAACAGTACCTACACAAGGTTAGAATTCATAACAAAGGAAACACAACAGTACCTACACAAGGTTAGAATTCACAACAAAGGAAACACAGTAGTACCTACACAAGGTTAGAATTCACAACAAAGGAAACACAATAGTACCTATACAACCCAATAGTACCTATACAAGGTTAGAATCTGTACACTGTAGGCTCCAAGATGGACAGGTACCAGTTCAGTAAGTGACATAAGGAGGGAACATTCCCTGTAAGCTTCAGCTGACATATTGCAATGTTTTGCATACATTGGAGCCAGTGAAATGTTCTAGAGAGATCTCCAGACATAAATTATGCTATGGTATTGCAAGTAATTCAAGTTTGTGTGATACAGATGAGGAAAGTCTTATAAAAATACTAGAAAGTTGTGAAGGAAGCAGAAACCTGCAGATAGTAAGAAGACATGTATAGTCAGCCATTTGTTATTTAATTTCCATTAACTGGGCAGTGTTGTGGGATATGATTCATAAACACCTCCAGAAAGAGGAATATGAAGCAATGGGACTTTTTTACTTAGTCAAGTGTATTAAATAAATACATGAAAACTAAACTGCTATAACTGCATTGCACTTCAGAATTTGACAAATGGTGTGTGAGCTTGGGCTTTTTGTATGCTGAGGTAGATTTCACAGTCAAGTACTTTTGATAATTTCACTGCAGAGCCTATATTTGCCCCCCCACCAAGATTATTACTTCATAATTTCACATCCATTCCCTGCTCTTTGAAAGAACAATTTACATAACTACATAATCTGACCAATGTCCCAGTGCAGTATATCAGAATATAATTAGTTAATTTATTTATTTATCTATTAATTAATGTATATATGCATGCTTACCTGTATGTTTGCTGACCATGGTTGTGAATGGATTCATTATGGACCCATTTCAACCACAGCTTGGGAGTTATCAGAGAACATGGAAAATGAATATAGCACCACAATAAAATCAAATCAAACGTAAGTATAGATCTGTTTAATGATCATCTCTCTCTCTCTCTCTCTCTCTATATATATATATATATATATATATATATATATAGATCTATAGTAAGGAGAATATAGGACAATGCAACTCAAGCAATAAAGTGTCTAGTAAATCTATGTCATTACAAGACACTGTGTAAAAGAAAACTAACTTAGGAAGACAGATTTGTAATAATTACCACAATCATAGGTGATACCTACCATGGGCAATACCATGAAGAAACTTCTGTTTTCCTCAGAAAGGAAATAATTCACAGATGAGAAGAACAAAAAAGGAAATCGTTTATTTTAATAAACAGATTCAGCAAGCCAGAACCACTGGGTCCTCCTTAAGAGACAAGGCTTGACAGACTGTGACCAAATTAGTTCATAGAGCACTGTATCTGAGGTTACTCAAGAGCTTGTCTAGCTAAGGTATTTGTGGCTTTTGCAGTAACACAGCAATGCAATAGAGACAGTCAATTCAATAAAAGATTATTTCGTTATTTTCAGTTTTATTTCTGAAAAAAACAGAAGTGCATGTTGGGTATTGAGGATTTGTCCACAGACCATATTGTGTTATCATGTATAAATTTACTTTACCACACAGGAACTGTGTAAATCCCCAGTGGCTAACATATCACAGTTCCTTATTATAAGACTATGTCTGCTAACTAATATAGATTCAGAAAGTAATCTAGGACTCTTTTTATAAATGGCATCTTCACAAAAAAGTTGTTGATGAAATAAAGCATTGTGATCTATTTGATCTATATCTTGCCCCCCTAAAACCTAATTTCCATTATTGCCCACCTATAGCATTTTCCATTTGTTGGTACTGAACCTTACAACACTTATGTCATCTAAATTATTGTTCTTAAAACCTTTTTTAGAGTGACTCCCCATATCCCAATGATACACTCAGACCATTGTCTTCTGCAAACAAGTTTAATCTTCTTTTCCATCTTTGTTTAATTTTTCCATGTCTTTAGGGTTTCTAATACCATGACATGAATGGACCCCACTCCTAAGTCAAAGTATGATTAAAATTTGTAAAAACAGCATTGTTTCAATCTGTGATGTTAGACAAAAGTGCTCTTTGCAGCACCTGAAGTGTGCCCAGACTTCTGCAATTGATATGGAGTTACGTGTATTGGTAGCATATCTGAATAAGACTATAAATTATTGTTTGTAAGACCCGTTGCTCCTACTACTATTGGAACTGTCTGGGTATCCTTCTTCCACATTGCCCACAATGTGCCCAGTAATGACGACTTCTACAATTCGTATGGAGTTACATATATCGATAACATAACTAAGTTATAAGACCCGTTGCTCCTACTACTATTGGAACTGTCTGGGTATCCTTCTTCCACATTGCCCACAATGTGCCCAGTAATGACTCCGTCTACAATTCGTATGGAGTTACATATATCGGCAACATATCTAAGTTATAAGACCCGTTGCTCCTACTACTATTGGAACTGTCTGGGTATCCTTCTTCCACATTGCCAGCAGTGTGCCCAGTAATGACTCCTTCTACAATTCGTATGGAGTTACATATATCGGTAACATAACTAAGGTATAAGACCCATTGCTCCTACTACTATTGGAACTGTCTGGGTATCCTTCTTCCACATTGCCAGCAGTGTGCCCAGTAATGACTCCTTCTACAATTCGTATGGAGTTACATATATCGGTAACATATCTAAGTTATAAGACCCGTTGCTCCTACTACTATGGGAACTGTCTGGGTATCCTTCTTCCACATTGCCAGCAGTGTGCCCAGTAATGACTCCTTCTACAATTCGTATGGAGTTACATATATCGGTAACATAACTAAGGTATAAGACCCATTGCTCCTACTACTATTGGAACTGTCTGGGTATCCTTCTTCCACATTGCCCACAATGTGCCCAGTAATGACTCCGTCTACAATTCGTATGGAGTTACATATATCGGTAACATATCTAAGTTATAAGACCTGTTGCTCCTACTACTACGGGAACTGTCTGGGTATCCTTCTTCCACATTGCCCACAATGTGCCCAGTAATGACTCCGTCTACAATTCGTATGGAGTTACATATATCGGTAACATAACTAAGGTATAAGACCCATTGCTCCTACTACTATTGGAACTGTCTGGGTATCCTTCTTCCACATTGCCCACAATGTGCCCAGTAATGACTCCGTCTACAATTCGTATGGAGTTACATATATCGATAACATAACTAAGTTATAAGACCCGTTGCTCCTGCTACTATTGGAACTGTCTGGGTATCCTTCTTCCACATTGCCCACAATGTGCCCAGTAATGACTCCGTCTACAATTCGTATGGAGTTACATATATCGGTAACATATCTAAGTTATAAGACCCGTTGCTCCTACTACTATTGGAACTGTCTGGGTATCCTTCTTCCACATTGCCCACAATGTGCCCAGTAATGACTCCGTCTACAATTCGTATGGAGTTACATATATCGGTAACATAACTAAGGTATAAGACCCATTGCTCCTACTACTATTGGAACTGTCTGGGTATCCTTCTTCCACATTGCCCACAATGTGCCCAGTAATGACTCCGTCTACAATTCATATGGAGTTACATATATCGGTAACATATCTAAGGTATAAGACCCGTTGCTCCTACTACTATTGGAACTGTCTGGGTATCCTTCTTCCACATTGCCCACAATGTGCCCAGTAATGAATCCTTCTACAATTCGTATGGAGTTACATATATCGGTAACATATCTAAGTTATAAGACCCGTTGTTCCTACTACTATTGGAACTGTCTGGGTCTCCTTCTTCCACATTGCCCACAATGTGCCCAGTAATGACTCCGTCTACAATTCATATGGAGTTACATATATCGGTAACATATCTAAGTTATAAGACCCGTTGCTCCTACTACTATTGGAACTGTCTGGGTATCCTTCTTCCACATTGCCCACAGTGTGCCCAGTAATGACTCCTTCTACAATTCATATGGAGTTACATATATCGGTAACATATCTAAGTTATAAGACCAGTTGCTCCTACTACTATTGGAACTGTCTGGGTCTCCTTCTTCCACATTGCCCACAATGTGCCCAGTAATGACTCCTTCTACAATTCATATGGAGTTACATATATCGGTAACATATCTAAGTTATAAGACCCGTTGCTCCTACTACTATTGGAACTGTCTGGGTATCCTTCTTCCACATTGCCAGCAGTGTGCCCAGTAATGACTCCTTCTACAATTCGTATGGAGTTACATATATCGGTAACATATCTAAGTTATAAGACCCGTTGCTCCTACTACTATTGGAACTGTCTGGGTATCCTTCTTCCACATTGCCCACAATGTGCCCAGTAATGACTCCGTCTACAATTCGTATGGAGTTACATATATCGGTAACATATCTAAGTTATAAGACCCGTTGCTCCTACTACTATTGGAACTGTCTGGGTCTCCTTCTTCCACATTGCCCACAATGTGCCCAGTAATGACTCCTTCTACAATTCATATGGAGTTACATATATCGGTAACATATCTAAGTTATAAGACCCGTTGCTCCTACTACTATTGGAACTGTCTGGGTATCCTTCTTCCACATTGCCCACAATGTGCCCAGTAATGACTCCTTCTACAATTCATATGGAGTTACATATATCGGTAACATATCTAAGTTATAAGACCCATTGCTCCTACTACTATTGGAACTGTCTGGGTATCCTTCTTCCACATTGCCCACAATGTGCCCAGTAATGACTCCTTCTACAATTCATATGGAGTTACATATATCGGTAACATATCTAAGTTATAAGACCCGTTGCTCCTACTACTATTGGAACTGTCTGGGTATCCTTCTTCCACATTGCCCACAATGTGCCCAGTAATGACTCCTTCTACAATTCATATGGAGTTACATATATCGGTAACATATCTAAGTTATAAGACCCGTTGCTCCTACTACTATTGGAACTGTCTGGGTATCCTTCTTCCACATTGCCCACAATGTGCCCAGTAATGACTCCTTCTACAATTCATATGGAGTTACATATATCGGTAACATATCTAAGTTATAAGACCCATTGCTCCTACTACTATTGGAACTGTCTGGGTATCCTTCTTCCACATTGCCCACAATGTGCCCAGTAATGACTCCTTCTACAATTCATATGGAGTTACATATATCGGTAACATATCTAAGTTATAAGACCCATTGCTCCTACTACTATTGGAACTGTCTGGGTATCCTTCTTCCACATTGCCCACAATGTGCCCAGTAATGACTCCGTCTACAATTCATATGGAGTTACATATATCGGTAACATATCTAAGTTATAAGACCTGTTGCTCCTACTACTATTGGAACTGTCTGGGTATCCTTCTTCCACATTGCCCACAATGTGCCCAGTAATGACTCCGTCTACAATTCATATGGAGTTACATATATCGGTAACATATCTAAGTTATAAGACCCATTGCTCCTACTACTATTGGAACTGTCTGGGTATCCTTCTTCCACATTGCCCACAATGTGCCCAGTAATGACTCCTTCTACAATTCATATGGAGTTACATATATCGGTAACATATCTAAGTTATAAGACCCGTTGCTCCTACTACTATTGGAACTGTCTGGGTATCCTTCTTCCACATTGCCCACAATGTGCCCAGTAATGACTCCTTCTACAATTCGTATGGAGTTACATATATCGGTAACATATCTAAGTTATAAGACCCATTGCTCCTACTACTATTGGAACTGTCTGGGTATCCTTCTTCCACATTGCCCACAATGTGCCCAGTAATGACTCCTTCTACAATTCATATGGAGTTACATATATCGGTAACATATCTAAGTTATAAGACCCGTTGCTCCTACTACTATTGGAACTGTCTGGGTATCCTTCTTCCACATTGCCCACAATGTGCCCAGTAATGACTCCTTCTACAATTCATATGGAGTTACATATATCGGTAACATATCTAAGTTATAAGACCCGTTGCTCCTACTACTATTGGAACTGTCTGGGTATCCTTCTTCCACATTGCCCACAATGTGCCCAGTAATGACTCCGTCTACAATTCATATGGAGTTACATATATCGGTAACATATCTAAGTTATAAGACCCATTGCTCCTACTACTATTGGAACTGTCTGGGTATCCTTCTTCCACATTGCCCACAATGTGCCCAGTAATGACTCCGTCTACAATTCATATGGAGTTACATATATCGGTAACATATCTAAGTTATAAGACCCATTGCTCCTACTACTATTGGAACTGTCTGGGTATCCTTCTTCCACATTGCCCACAATGTGCCCAGTAATGACTCCTTCTACAATTCATATGGAGTTACATATATCGGTAACATATCTAAGTTATAAGACCCATTGCTCCTACTACTATTGGAACTGTCTGGGTATCCTTCTTCCACATTGCCCACAATGTGCCCAGTAATGACTCCTTCTACAATTCGTATGGAGTTACATATATCGGTAACATATCTAAGTTATAAGACCCGTTGCTCCTACTACTATTGAACTGTCTGGGTATCCTTCTTCCACATTGCCCACAATGTGCCCAGTAATGACTCCTTCTACAATTCGTATGGAGTTACATATATCGGTAACATATCTAAGTTATAAGACCCATTGCTCCTACTACTATTGGAACTGTCTGGGTATCCTTCTTCCACATTGCCCACAATGTGCCCAGTAATGACTCCTTCTACAATTCATATGGAGTTACATATATCGGTAACATATCTAAGTTATAAGACCCGTTGCTCCTACTACTATTGGAACTGTCTGGGTATCCTTCTTCCACATTGCCCACAATGTGCCCAGTAATGACTCCTTCTACAATTCATATGGAGTTACATATATCGGTAACATATCTAAGTTATAAGACCCGTTGCTCCTACTACTATTGGAACTGTCTGGGTATCCTTCTTCCACATTGCCCACAATGTGCCCAGTAATGACTCCGTCTACAATTCGTATGGAGTTACATATATCGGTAACATATCTAAGTTATAAGACCCATTGCTCCTACTACTATTGGAACTGTCTGGGTATCCTTCTTCCACATTGCCCACAATGTGCCCAGTAATGACTCCTTCTACAATTCGTATGGAGTTACATATATCGGTAACATATCTAAGTTATAAGACCCATTGCTCCTACTACTATTGGAACTGTCTGGGTATCCTTCTTCCACATTGCCCACAATGTGCCCAGTAATGACTCCTCCTACAACTCGTATGGAGTTACATATATCGGTAACATATCTAAGTTATAAGACCCGTTGCTCCTACTACTATTGGAACTGTCTGGGTATCCTTCTTCCACATTGCCCACAATGTGCCCAGTAATGACTCCTTCTACAATTCATATGGAGTTACATATATCGGTAACATATCTAAGTTATAAGACCCGTTGCTCCTACTACTATTGGAACTGTCTGGGTATCCTTCTTCCACATTGCCCACAATGTGCCCAGTAATGACTCCTTCTACAATTCATATGGAGTTACATATATCGGTAACATATCTAAGTTATAAGACCCGTTGCTCCTACTACTATTGGAACTGTCTGGGTATCCTTCTTCCACATTGCCCACAATGTGCCCAGTAATGACTCCTTCTACAATTCATATGGAGTTACATATATCGGTAACATATCTAAGTTATAAGACCCGTTGCTCCTACTACTATTGGAACTGTCTGGGTATCCTTCTTCCACATTGCCCACAATGTGCCCAGTAATGACTCCTTCTACAATTCATATGGAGTTACATATATCGGTAACATATCTAAGTTATAAGACCCGTTGCTCCTACTACTATTGGAACTGTCTGGGTATCCTTCTTCCACATTGCCCACAATGTGCCCAGTAATGACTCCTTCTACAATTCATATGGAGTTACATATATCGGTAACATATCTAAGTTATAAGACCCGTTGCTCCTACTACTATTGGAACTGTCTGGGTATCCTTCTTCCACATTGCCCACAATGTGCCCAGTAATGACTCCTTCTACAATTCATATGGAGTTACATATATCGGTAACATATCTAAGTTATAAGACCCGTTGCTCCTACTACTATTGGAACTGTCTGGGTATCCTTCTTCCACATTGCCCACAATGTGCCCAGTAATGACTCCGTCTACAATTCGTATGGAGTTACATATATCGGTAACATATCTAAGGTATAAGACCCATTGCTCCTACTACTATTGGAACTGTCTGGGTATCCTTCTTCCACATTGCCCACAATGTGCCCAGTAATGACTCCGTCTACAATTCGTATGGAGTTACATATATCGGTAACATATCTAAGTTATAAGACCCGTTGCTCCTACTACTATTGGAACTGTCTGGGTATCCTTCTTCCACATTGCCCACAATGTGCCCAGTAATGACTCCTTCTACAATTCATATGGAGTTACATATATCGGTAACATATCTAAGTTATAAGACCCGTTGCTCCTACTACTATTGGAACTGTCTGGGTATCCTTCTTCCACATTGCCCACAATGTGCCCAGTAATGACTCCGTCTACAATTCATATGGAGTTACATATATCGGTAACATATCTAAGTTATAAGACCCGTTGCTCCTACTACTATTGGAACTGTCTGGGTATCCTTCTTCCACATTGCCCACAATGTGCCCAGTAATGACTCCTTCTACAATTCATATGGAGTTACATATATCGGTAACATATCTAAGTTATAAGACCCGTTGCTCCTACTACTATTGGAACTGTCTGGGTATCCTTCTTCCACATTGCCCACAATGTGCCCAGTAATGACTCCTTCTACAATTCGTATGGAGTTACATATATCGGTAACATATCTAAGTTATAAGACCCATTGCTCCTACTACTATTGGAACTGTCTGGGTATCCTTCTTCCACATTGCCCACAATGTGCCCAGTAATGACTCCTTCTACAATTCATATGGAGTTACATATATCGGTAACATATCTAAGTTATAAGACCCATTGCTCCTACTACTATTGGAACTGTCTGGGTATCCTTCTTCCACATTGCCCACAATGTGCCCAGTAATGACTCCTTCTACAATTCGTATGGAGTTACATATATCGGTAACATATCTAAGTTATAAGACCCGTTGCTCCTACTACTATTGGAACTGTCTGGGTATCCTTCTTCCACATTGCCCACAATGTGCCCAGTAATGACTCCTTCTACAATTCATATGGAGTTACATATATCGGTAACATATCTAAGTTATAAGACCCATTGCTCCTACTACTATTGGAACTGTCTGGGTATCCTTCTTCCACATTGCCCACAATGTGCCCAGTAATGACTCCTTCTACAATTCATATGGAGTTACATATATCGGTAACATATCTAAGTTATAAGACCCGTTGCTCCTACTACTATTGGAACTGTCTGGGTATCCTTCTTCCACATTGCCCACAATGTGCCCAGTAATGACTCCTTCTACAATTCATATGGAGTTACATATATCGGTAACATATCTAAGTTATAAGACCCATTGCTCCTACTACTATTGGAACTGTCTGGGTATCCTTCTTCCACATTGCCCACAATGTGCCCAGTAATGACTCCTTCTACAATTCGTATGGAGTTACATATATCGGTAACATATCTAAGTTATAAGACCCATTGCTCCTACTACTATTGGAACTGTCTGGGTATCCTTCTTCCACATTGCCCACAATGTGCCCAGTAATGACTCCTTCTACAATTCATATGGAGTTACATATATCGGTAACATATCTAAGTTATAAGACCCGTTGCTCCTACTACTATTGGAACTGTCTGGGTATCCTTCTTCCACATTGCCCACAATGTGCCCAGTAATGACTCCTTCTACAATTCATATGGAGTTACATATATCGGTAACATATCTAAGTTATAAGACCCGTTGCTCCTACTACTATTGGAACTGTCTGGGTATCCTTCTTCCACATTGCCCACAATGTGCCCAGTAATGACTCCTTCTACAATTCATATGGAGTTACATATATCGGTAACATAACTAAGGTATAAGACCCATTGCTCCTACTACTATTGGAACTGTCTGGGTATCCTTCTTCCACATTGCCCACAATGTGCCCAGTAATGACTCCGTCTACAATTCATATGGAGTTACATATATCGGTAACATATCTAAGTTATAAGACCCGTTGCTCCTACTACTATTGGAACTGTCTGGGTATCCTTCTTCCACATTGCCCACAGTGTGCCCAGTAATGAATCCTTCTACAATTCGTATGGAGTTACATATATCGGTAACATATCTAAGTTATAAGACCCGTTGCTCCTACTACTATTGGAACTGTCTGGGTCTCCTTCTTCCACATTGCCCACAATGTGCCCAGTAATGACTCCTTCTACAATTCATATGGAGTTACATATATCGGTAACATATCTAAGTTATAAGACCCGTTGCTCCTACTACTATTGGAACTGTCTGGGTATCCTTCTTCCACATTGCCCACAATGTGCCCAGTAATGACTCCTTCTACAATTCATATGGAGTTACATATATCGGTAACATATCTAAGTTATAAGACCCGTTGCTCCTACTACTATTGGAACTGTCTGGGTATCCTTCTTCCACATTGCCCACAATGTGCCCAGTAATGACTCCGTCTACAATTCATATGGAGTTACATATATCGGTAACATATCTAAGTTATAAGACCCGTTGCTCCTACTACTATTGGAACTGTCTGGGTATCCTTCTTCCACATTGCCCACAATGTGCCCAGTAATGACTCCTTCTACAATTCATATGGAGTTACATATATCGGTAACATATCTAAGTTATAAGACCCATTGCTCCTACTACTATTGGAACTGTCTGGGTATCCTTCTTCCACATTGCCCACAATGTGCCCAGTAATGACTCCTTCTACAATTCATATGGAGTTACATATATCGGTAACATATCTAAGTTATAAGACCCGTTGCTCCTACTACTATTGGAACTGTCTGGGTATCCTTCTTCCACATTGCCCACAATGTGCCCAGTAATGACTCCTTCTACAATTCATATGGAGTTACATATATCGGTAACATATCTAAGTTATAAGACCCGTTGCTCCTACTACTATTGGAACTGTCTGGGTATCCTTCTTCCACATTGCCCACAATGTGCCCAGTAATGACTCCGTCTACAATTCGTATGGAGTTACATATATCGGTAACATATCTAAGTTATAAGACCCATTGCTCCTACTACTATTGGAACTGTCTGGGTATCCTTCTTCCACATTGCCCACAATGTGCCCAGTAATGACTCCGCCTACAATTCATATGGAGTTACATATATCGGTAACATATCTAAGTTATAAGACCCGTTGCTCCTACTACTATTGGAACTGTCTGGGTATCCTTCTTCCACATTGCCCACAATGTGCCCAGTAATGACTCCGTCTACAATTCATATGGAGTTACATATATCGGTAACATATCTAAGTTATAAGACCCATTGCTCCTACTACTATTGGAACTGTCTGGGTATCCTTCTTCCACATTGCCCACAATGTGCCCAGTAATGACTCCGTCTACAATTCATATGGAGTTACATATATCGGTAACATATCTAAGTTATAAGACCCATTGCTCCTACTACTATTGGAACTGTCTGGGTATCCTTCTTCCACATTGCCCACAATGTGCCCAGTAATGACTCCTTCTACAATTCATATGGAGTTACATATATCGGTAACATATCTAAGTTATAAGACCCGTTGCTCCTACTACTATTGGAACTGTCTGGGTATCCTTCTTCCACATTGCCCACAGTGTGCCCAGTAATGACTCCTTCTACAATTCATATGGAGTTACATATATCGGTAACATATCTAAGTTATAAGACCCGTTGCTCCTACTACTATTGGAACTGTCTGGGTATCCTTCTTCCACATTGCCCACAATGTGCCCAGTAATGACTCCGTCTACAATTCATATGGAGTTACATATATCGGTAACATATCTAAGTTATAAGACCCGTTGCTCCTACTACTATTGGAACTGTCTGGGTATCCTTCTTCCACATTGCCCACAATGTGCCCAGTAATGACTCCGTCTACAATTCATATGGAGTTACATATATCGGTAACATATCTAAGTTATAAGACCCATTGCTCCTACTACTATTGGAACTGTCTGGGTATCCTTCTTCCACATTGCCCACAATGTGCCCAGTAATGACTCCTTCTACAATTCGTATGGAGTTACATATATCGGTAACATATCTAAGTTATAAGACCCGTTGCTCCTACTACTATTGGAACTGTCTGGGTATCCTTCTTCCACATTGCCCACAATGTGCCCAGTAATGACTCCTTCTACAATTTGTATGGAGTTACATATATCGGTAACATATCTAAGTTATAAGACCCGTTGCTCCTACTACTATTGGAACTGTCTGGGTATCCTTCTTCCACATTGCCCACAGTGTGCCCAGTAATGACTCCTTCTACAATTGTTATGTAGTTACATATATCGGTAACATATGTAAGTTATAAGACCCGTTGCTTCTACTACTATTGGAACTGTCTGGGTATCCTTCTTCCACATTGCCCACAATGTGCCCAGTAATGACTCC
This sequence comes from Protopterus annectens, assembly GCF_019279795.1. Classification (NCBI taxonomy): domain Eukaryota; kingdom Metazoa; phylum Chordata; order Ceratodontiformes; family Protopteridae; genus Protopterus; species Protopterus annectens. The sequence continues at coordinate 1,780,722,463 of NC_056744.1, read as the reverse complement.
TTCTACAATTCGTATGGAGTTACATATATCGGTAACATATCTAAGTTATAAGACCCATTGCTCCTACTACTATTGGAACTGTCTGGGTATCCTTCTTCCACATTGCCCACAATGTGCCCAGTAATGACTCCTTCTACAATTCGTATGGAGTTACATATATCGGTAACATATCTAAGTTATAAGACCCGTTGCTCCTACTACTATTGGAACTGTCTGGGTATCCTTCTTCCACATTGCCCACAATGTGCCCAGTAATGACTCCTTCTACAATTCGTATGGAGTTACATATATCGGTAACATATCTAAGTTATAAGACCCGTTGCTCCTACTACTATTGGAACTGTCTGGGTATCCTTCTTCCACATTGCCCACAATGTGCCCAGTAATGACTCCGTCTACAATTCATATGGAGTTACATATATCGGTAACATATCTAAGTTATAAGACCCGTTGCTCCTACTACTATTGGAACTGTCTGGGTCTCCTTCTTTCACATTGCCCACAATGTGCCCAGTAATGACTCCGTCTACAATTCATATGGAGTTACATATATCGGTAACATATCTAAGTTATAAGACCCGTTGCTCCTACTACTATTGGAACTGTCTGGGTATCCTTCTTCCACATTGCCAGCAGTGTGCCCAGTAATGACTCCTTCTACAATTCGTATGGAGTTACATATATCGGTAACATATCTAAGTTATAAGACCTGTTGCTCCTGCTACTACGGGAACTGTCTGGGTATCCTTCTTCCACATTGCCAGCAGTGTGCCCAGTAATGACTCCGTCTACAATTCGTATGGAGTTACATATATCGGTAACATATCTAAGTTATAAGACCCGTTGCTCCTACTACTATTGGAACTGTCTGGGTATCCTTCTTCCACATTGCCCACAATGTGCCCAGTAATGACTCATTCTACAATTCGTATGGAGTTACATATATCGGTAACATATCTAAGTTATGACCCGTTGCTCCTACTACTATTGGAAATGTCTGGGTATCCTTCTTCCACATTGCCCACAGTGTGCCCAGTAATGACTCCGTCTACAATTCGTATGGAGTTACATATATCGGTAACATATCTAAGGTTTAAGACCTGTTGCTCCTGCTACTATTGGAACTGTCTGGGTATCCTTCTTCCACATTGCCCACAATGTGCCCAGTAATGACTCCTTCTACAATTCATATGGAGTTACATATATCGGTAACATAACTAAGGTATAAGACCCGTTGCTCCTACTACTACGGGAACTGTCTGGGTATCCTTCTTCCACATTCCCACAATGTGTCCAGTAATGACTCCATCTACAATTCGTATGGAGTTACATATATCGGTAACATATTTAAGGTATAAGACCCGTTGCTCCTACTACTACGGGAACTGTCTGGGTATCCTTCTTCCACATTGCCTGCAGTGTGCCCAGTAATGACTCCGTCTACAATTCGTATGGAGTTACATATATTGGTAACATATCTAAGTTATAAGACCCATTGCTCCTACTACTACGGGAACTGTCTGGGTATCCTTCTTCCTCATTGCCTGCAGTGTGCCCAGTAATTACTCCGTCTACAATTCATATGGAGTTACATATATCGGTAACATATCTAACCTATAAGACCCGTTGCTCCTACTACTATTGGAACTGTCTGGGTATCCTTCTTCCACATTGCCTGCAGTGTGCCCAGTAATGACTCCTTCTACAATTCGTATGGAGTTACATATATCGGTAACATATCTAAGTTATAAGACCCGTTGCTCCTACTACTACGGGAACTGTCTGGGTATCCTTCTTCCACATTGCCAGCAGTGTGCCCAGTAATGACTCCTTCTACAATTCGTATGGAGTTACATATATCGGTAGCATATCTAAGTTATAAGACCCGTTGCTCCTACTACTACGGGAACTGTCTGGGTCTCCTTCTTCCAAATTGCCCACAATGTGCCCAGTAATGACTCCGTCTACAATTCGTATGGAGTTACATATATCGGTAACATATCTAAGTTATAAGACCTGTTGCTCCTACTACTACGGGAACTGTCTGGGTATCCTTCTTCCACATTGCCCACAATGTGCCCAGTAATGACTCCGTCTACAATTCGTATGGAGTTACATATATCGGTAACATATCTAAGTTATAAGACCCGTTGCTCCTACTACTATTGGAACTGTCTGGGTATCCTTCTTCCACATTGCCCACAATGTGCCCAGTAATGACTCCGTCTACAATTCGTATGGAGTTACATATATCGGTAACATATCTAAGTTATAAGACCCATTGCTCCTACTACTATTGGAACTGTCTGGGTATCCTTCTTCCACATTGCCAGCAGTGTGCCCAGTAATGACTCCTTCTACAATTCGTATGGAGTTACATATATCGGTAACATATCTAAGTTATAAGACCTGTTGCTCCTACTACTATTGGAACTGTCTGGGTATCCTTCTTCCACATTGCCCACAATGTGCCCAGTAATGACTCCTTCTACAATTCGTATGGAGTTACATATATCGGTAACATATCTAAGTTATAAGACCCATTGCTCCTACTACTATTGGAACTGTCTGGGTATCCTTCTTCCACATTGCCCACAATGTGCCCAGTAATGACTCCTTCTACAATTCATATGGAGTTACATATATCGGTAACATATCTAAGTTATAAGACCAGTTGCTCCTACTACTATTGGAACTGTCTGGGTATCCTTCTTCCACATTGCCCACAATGTGCCCAGTAATGACTCTGTCTACAATTCATATGGAGTTACATATATCGGTAACATATCTAAGTTATAAGACCCGTTGCTCCTACTACTATTGGAACTGTCTGGGTATCCTTCTTCCACATTGCCCACAATGTGCCCAGTAATGACTCTGTCTACAATTCGTATGGAGTTACATATATCGGTAACATATCTAAGTTATAAGACCCGTTGCTCCTACTACTACGGGAACTGTCTGGGTCTCCTTCTTCCACATTGCCAGCAGTGTGCCCAGTAATGACTCTGTCTACAATTCGTATGGAGTTACATATATCGGTAACATATCTAAGTTATAAGACCCGTTGCTCCTACTACTACGGGAACTGTCTGGGTATCCTTCTTTCACATTGCCAGCTGTGTGCCCAGTAATGACTCCTTCTACAATTCGTATGGAGTTAAATATATCGGTAACATATCTAAGTTATAAGACCCGTTGCTCCTACTACTACGGGAACTGTCTGGGTATCCTTCTTTCACACTGATCCCATTCCTGCCTGCACTTCCTGGTATTTTATAACTTTGTGTCTCTGTACATAAGACACATAGCAGTTTCAATGATCAGTGTTACTTTTTTCTTTTTGTCTTGGGCTGCTATATCTGGTTTTCTTGCATCTATTTTTGAACTATCAGTAATAGGTGATTCTGTGTGATATAAACGTCTTCATTCTTTGCCATGCTTTGTGGTCCATGTTTCCAGTGCTTCTGAACTTCTTCAGTACTGGTAGTGTTTTCACAATCCCCAGTGCAACCGTTTTGCCATATTATTGCACCTTATAGTTTACAGACCTTCTGCCATGAGTCTATCATACCCAGAAACTAGATGTGCAACTGTCTCCACTTCTGTTTTACAGAAGCTGCATTTAGCTGTATCGCCCACATGTTCAGTGGACTTTGTAAACAAGCGTGTACTTAGTCCACTGTCCGGGGCCATTAGTATTACCCTTTCATCTTAATTCACCTTTCCTTAACCATTCCCGTGTCAAATCCTAATTGACGAGGTTTTTCCAGGAAATCTCTCTACATGCCACAATATTTATGTCTATTCCACATTTCTGTCTTTCTCATCTGATTTTTTTCCTTATATTCTTTCTTTTGTTTTTGGCACATTCAGTCGCTGTCTGATTTTTGTCAACTTCTGGTTTGATTTCCATTCCTTCTTGACACTGAAATGCTTCTGCTAAACAAAGTAAACTGAAACTTCTACTCCTTATGTTTTAAAAGTTTCACTATGTTTGCATCTGGTGAGGCCAGCATATATGCATTCAGTCTTATGACTGCAGACCTATACATGTAATCAGTTTTGAGGAGGCCTATACCTCTTTCAGAACGATGAATACATAATCTTGGTATATAATGAGATAAGCATGAAGCATTTTCCTTGTTTTGCTATTCAATTAATCCATTTTGCAGCCAGTAAATTATCCCAAAACTGTTGTTAGAATAGGAAGAGCAAATTGGCTTATAGCTTGGCCTTTATTCCTATATGTCAAGGCAGTTTTCAGTAATAGCTTTAATCTTCTGAAGCATTCCTTCCTGAACTTTTGCATTTGTTCATGTTTTATTGTCGATCCTTCATTAATTTCCAAGTACTTAAGCACTCCCTCCTGGTTAAGGTCTTTTATATTACATTCCTGTTCCATTCTGATGTTTTCTTGGTGCTGCAGCTTTCCTGCGTTAAAGGTTGCTTTTTCACATTTATCAAGACCAAATGACATTCTTATATCATCTGAGAATGTTTTAACCACTTACAGTTGTGCTTTTAGCTCCTCATCTGATGAACGATACAGTTTTAAGTCATCCACAAATAGATGATAGAGTTTTTAAACATGGTTGTTTTTGGAAGCCAAAGTGTAACCGTGACCTAATCTGTTAACCAAATAGCTTAATGGGTTAAGGGCAAGACAAAACATCAACAGTGACTGAGAATCACCCTGGAATATCCCCCTTTGAAGTTTTATGCCTGAAATAATAATTTGTCCTTTGTTATAACTTAACTGCAAGGTGGTTTGCCACTGTTTCATGGCTGCTGTAATGTAATCGATCATTGTAGGGTGTATCTTATACAGCTGTAAAACATTCCTTTGTACGTGAATGTGAGCTGCTGTTAAATGCTTTTCTGTAATCTAGCTATGTCATATTTAAATTGTTTCCTTTTTTATTCTTGTTCTTTATTTTGGTTTTATTTAGCATCACATGAATTTTGTTCCATATGATTTTTGGTTACTCTTCTTCTCTATTGCCATGATTCAGTATTTTTTTCAAAATGACTATAAACTCTGTCTGCATCAACTCTAGTATATAGTTTATACATTTTTGGAAGGCAAGTTATTGGTCTATAATTTTTACCATGGCTTGCAGTTTCACTCTTAAGGAGGTGTATCATATTCCGTTTGTTAACCAGGATGGTGTGTGTTTGGTGTGTGCATATAAATAATTCTTACTCAAGGCTAAATCTTTATGTAAACTGTTAATATTTTTAGCCAAAGGTAGGTACTTCATCTGGGCCTGGGGTTTTCCAATTAATTTTTTTTTTCCAATTTCCCTCTGGCAATTCCTTCATCCAGTTTCATATCGTCTGCATTAGAATTCCTTACTGGTTCTTTTAATTCTTTTCTCAGTTCAGCATATGTGTTTTATTCCACTGGATTTTCATAAAAATTTCTCAAAAATGTGTCTATATTTCTCATTTTTGTAGTGTTGTGTCTATTCCTTTTGCTTTGCTCTCCATTATGCAGATCTTGTACGTTTTTCTTATTTGCAGTAGGGTATGACAGATCCTGGTAGGTTCTGATACTGTGCATTGCTTTTATCACATAGGTCCATAGGTTGGTGCTAGACTATTGGCCCTAGGGCCTATACAAGCCTAGCCATAACAATTCCCTGGCTATTTCTTCCCAGAATATTTACGTCTATCTTTTTAATTATTTTTGTCGATCTGTTATATAGTATTCTAACAGTAACACTTCCTGTCTTAATCACTTGATGTTTTTCTCTGTCTGATGCTTCCATGATGCCATTTTATTTATTCCCTTCCTTTCTCTTCTTGCTTTATGTTTTTATGGTGAAGCCTTTTCTGTTACCAGTTTAGCTGCACAGTAATGGATCTTATTTATTTCAGTTGTATCACAAGAATTTCTCTTAATAGTCTCAGATTACTATGTTCATCTGTTTTATCAAACTTCTAACACCGTGGGTCTTATTTACTTTCTGTAATATTTTTCTTTCATCAATCTTAATATGTCTTTCAGTTTCTGATAAATCAATTAATTTTCCCTTAGCTTATCTTCTTCTTGACTGAGAACACCTACTTTGCTCTCCATTTCCTGCGGGTATTCTACAGAAAGTTCCAGAACATCTTCCTATGACGTATCCTTCAGATGCACCTTGCTTCAACTGCTGCTCCTTCATATGGGAACTCACTGGCCCATCACTTGCAACATTGCCTGCAGCAAAGTTGCTAATGTTTCCTGCTCCTACACTTGCTATGTAACTTTAACTGAACTTTTGTACCGGTCTCCTACAGAAGGCTGCAGGGCATCTTTAGATGCCTCCTGCTCCACGTGTAAGTCCTTAATCTGGGGAATCATTTTTCCATCAAACAGTGACATTATCTGTGTTGGATTTTCTATACTAAATCTTTCACTTTGTTGATAATTCAAAACCTCAATTTCTATTTGTTTAACTCCTTTCTTACTAGGCCACTTTTGGTGCCATTACCTGTATTTCTCTTCAGATATTGTTGGTGCTGCTTTTTTGTATTGATTAGTTTGTATTTCTCAGTTGCATAGATATTGTACTTTTCTTTCCCATGACCACGTATCAGATTTATACCTTTCAAAAACCTCTGGATTTTGTTCATTATATTTCTGCACTTCCTCTGTCACTTCTTTTTCCAGGTGGCCCAAAGTTTCTTTGTCTATGTGGTGTTTTTCATGCATTTGTTGCATTAACGCCCACTCAGAGGTGATCTCTGCCTAACATACAAAGCCATGTCAAACCCAGATCTGTTGGACATGCTACACTTAAAGAAACCCCAATCCCTCCGAGCCACACGCTCCAGGGACCACAATAATCAGAGCGTGCTGGAGGGATAGATTCCTGTCCCAGAGACTTCCCATGCTCTGGAACAGGCTACCCATTCATGTCAAGCAAAGCTCCTCGTTAGCCCTCTTTAAGAAAAACTCGACAATTGGATGGGGCATAGGAAATTCACCCCAGGGATCACTTCTGTGGCTCTGCTAAACAGGGGTGCAGGGAAATAACTTTCTTGGGTGGTGAAAGCCAGGGAACATTTTTGGCTAGGCTTATATAGGCCTCAGGGCTAATAGCCTAGTACCTACCTATGAACCTGTGAACACAAAGTTTTATAGGTAGCTTTTGACAGTTTTTCTTGTGCGGGTATTTTTCTTTCCTTCAACTTCTCTTTTAATCTTTCTGAATATCATCTAACTGGAAATTTGGGCTTCTTGTATAAAAGTAACAACACAAAATGTCTTTCTTATCCTCAGTAGTCCACTCTGTCATGTTTATGGCTGGTTTTTGGCTTGTCAGTTTTTGTGAACTACTTCTTCCATCTACAACAGGGGGGTATCCTACCCCTGTGCCTGGCCTAACCCCATTGTAGGAATGCTTCAATGCCCTGAGGATTATACACTACCATATTTCCAGTCTTGGCACCAGTGTATACATAGGAGTGGGCACTTTTTTATCCTGGGATGCCATGTGTCCAACTGTCTTTTTTTATATTTTAACCTACTTTTCTCCATCATCATCATCATCATCATCAGCAGCAACAATCCGTTTTTTTCTCATTTTCAACATGTGGTTGGGGTATCATGTTAACTGTTGTCATCTCTGTTCAGTGCCACACTTCTCTGACACTCATGCCTGACTGTCACAGATCTTCTCTCACACAAGCCATCCACCTCTTTGCTGGATGCCCTCGCTTCCTCTTACCTTCTTCCTGTCTGTCTCAAATCTCCCTCACCAGATTGTCTTCTTCTTTTCTGCACATGCCCAAACCACTGTAATCTGTTCTCTTTGATCTTCTCAGCAATTGGAGCTACTTTGACTTCTGCTCTTATGTCCTCATTTCTTTGTCTATCCCATAGAGTGCATCCTACCACCCTTCTCAGGCACTTTATTTCCTTTACCTCTAGCTTCTTCATCTGTTCTGCCTTTACTGCCCAGGTTTCTGCACCATACAGTAGTATTGGTCACACCACTGTCTTGTACATCTTACTTTTCAGCTTCTTTGGCATTCTTCTGTCATAGACTACACCTGAAACTGTATGCCAGTTGGCCAGATTCCCTCTGAATCTGGCTATGACCTCTTCATTAAGACTTCCCTTCTCTTCAACCATTCCTCCCAGATACTTGAAGCTGTTGACCTGTTCCACTGTCTTCCCTTCTATTTCAATTCTCAGCTTCTTCTTATTTCCCCATTTTGCTACCATTACCACTCTCTTATCTGTAGTTAGTTTAATCCCTTATGCGTTCAGTTTTGCATTCTATTCCCCTATACTTTACTGAAGGTCTTGTTTAGAGACTGCCTGTAATGCCACATCATTTCATACAGCAACTTTGTTGATCTGTCCCTGCTAACCTGCTTGCTAATGCAGTCGATTGCTAATATGAACAGCAGTGGACTCAGAGCTAAACACTGATGCCCACCCAGTCCCACTGGGAACCTCTCTGTGAGACCGAAAACTGTGCATACTTGAGTCATAGGGCTTTGCATATAACCTGTGGTAATTTTACCAATGTTTCTGGGACTTTGAATTACCACAAGACTGTCCAATCAACTTTCTTGGAACCCTGCCATATGCTTTCAGCATAACCAAATCACCTAGCCTCATATTCTACACTGTCAGGGTGCTAACCCTGCATGGTGAGCAGTCTGTGATCTGTGTTCTCCTATTTTGAGGATACTACATAGCACAGTAGATGCCCAAAGCGGTTGGTCTATGCAACTCTTCCCCCTAAAGGGCACCATGTAGAGTCTGTGCTGCTGGCCACAGCTGTGAAAACAGGCTTCACCACATGAAGGTACTCACCAGGCCTCGAGGATGAATTTTCCAGCAATGCTTACTCTCTTTTTCTTACTGATTTCATCTCTCCATTCAGACCCATCTGGTAGTAACTGAAGGCTGCTCTGTCAGGGTATGTCATCCCTGGTGAGTGATAATATCGTGAGTGCATCCATCTGGTAGTAACTGAAGGCTGCTCTGTCAGGGTATGTCATCCCTGGTGAGTGATAATATCGTGAGTGCATCCATCTGATAGTAACTGAAGGCTGCTCTGTCAGGGTATGTCATCCCTGGTGAGTGATAATATCGTGAGTGCATTCAGGTAAGTGTGTGTCAAAAGAAGCAAGGCTAATCTAATGCAGGCAGAGATTCACAGCAATTCGAGATGACAGAATATTCCAACTTGTGTAAGACCGTGGATGTGGAAGTAAAAGGATGGAAGGTCTCTGACTACCAGCAAAACTTGATTTATATGATGCATGTCTTTCTAATAACCAGAGGAAATGTATACAGCATTTTAAGCTGTATTTGTCTGCTTCGGGGTACCTTAACAAACCTGTTAAGGTACAAGCTTCTCTGTTCTTTAGCTTTGTAAGAGACAATGCCTTTAAAGTATAAAATTATCAGATATGTATGATGATAAGCTAAACCTTCTAATAGCCATGAAAAAATATGAGGAATAGTATAATAAAAATGTAACTTATGGTATGTTATGTTTGTTTTTGATTTAATTTCTCCAAATGCTTTTGTTTCTTACATACCTTGATGGGAATGAACCCATTTTCAAGTCAGGGTACAGTTAGAGTTCATTACAATAGTATTGTTTCAGTCTTTGGTGTTTGCAAAGATTCAAAGATTACTCTTCTCAGCATCTGTAATGTACCTAGAACTGTCTCCTTTTTCAATTTGTGCAGTGTTATAATGTATTGGTAACATTCATTCTGTTGTTCCTACTAGTACTGGAACTGCCTGGGTATCTGTCTACCACATTGCACTCATTTCTGCTTACAAATCCTGTTATTTTAAAACTCCATCTTTTGATATGAAACATGCTATAATCGTTGGGTGTAGTAATTTTAATGAACGATGCTACTTTTGGTCTTGGACTACTATATCGGGATTTCTTGCGTCTTTTCTTTTTTGAACTGTTGGTAATGGGTGATCCCATTTGATATAGACTTTTTTATTTCTGTAATGCTTCCTGGTTCCTGTTTTAATGCTTCTCCGATACTTCTATATTGCAGTGTTTGCAGAATCCCCAGTGCAATAGTCTTGCCACATTATTATGCCTTTCAGTATATAGGCCCATTGTCATTAATGCATCACACCCAGCAAACGGATGGCTGACTGTTTCCAGTTCATTTTTTACAGAGCTTAATATTTGTTTGTTCATCACAATTTTTCTTTATCGTTTGTAAACCAACATGTACGTAGCCTGCTACATTCAGCTGCCATTATTAGATTTTCATCTTTTGGTTTTATTTCACCGTTCCTTATCCATGCCTGTATCAAATCTTCGTTAACTCAAGGTTGCTTCATTAGATGTTTATACTTGCCCCTGTATTTGTGTACTTTCTAATTTTCTTTTCTTTTCTTTATTTTCTGCCGGCCCTTTTCCTTATATTCTTTCTTCTGTTGTTGGCACTTTTAGTTATTTTATTTTTGTCGACTTCTGGTGTGATTTCCATTCCAGCTTTGTTCCAAAATGCTTGATAGACTAAACAAAGATGTCATCTTAGACTTCTTCTTTTCTGATTATAGAACTTTCTCTAAGTTTGGATCTGATGAGATCAAAATATGTGTGCAATACCATGATTTGGGTTCTGTACATGTAGTCACATTTGGTAAAGCCCATACCTCCTTCAGAGTGAGGGATGTATAATCTTGGTATGCACTGTTTTTTTATATATTATTTTCTAAGAATGCAACATTTTTTTTTATTTTCTTGTATAACTATTTCAATCCTTTTTTATGGGGGGGGGGGTCCAGCCAATCACATCAAAGCATTAAGTTAGAGCAGGAAGAATAAATTTATTTGTAAACTGAACTTTATTCATAGATGTCAAGGCAGTTTTGAATATTAGCTTTTGTCTCCTGAAGTATTTCATACAGAGCTTTATTTTCATTTGTTCATGTTTCATTGTTAACTTTTCATTTGATCCTCATATATTTTTAGATTCCCTCTTGCTCAAGTGTATTTAAATTTCATTACTGTCCCTGGTTGATATTTTCTCGGTGCTACAGATTTCCTTTTATAAATGTTCCTTTTGCATATTTATCAAGATCTAATGTCATTTTTATATCATCTGTGAAACTTTGTGGCTGTGCTTTGAGATTCTCACCTGATGAACTATTCAGTTTTTTAAATCATCTCCAAACACTAGATGAGATTCATTTTAAAAAGATAATTTAATGGGAGATAAACTATAACCAGTAAGTAAAAAGCTTAATGGGTTAAAACAAGATAAAATAGCAGCGGTACCAGCGAATCACCCTGGCATATCCACCTTTGAACGTTTATCCCTGGGATAATAATTTATCCTTTTTCATGGCTTAGCTGCAAAGTGGTTTGCCACTGTTTCATAGCCACTGCAATGTATCTGACTGATGTAGGGCATACTTTATACATCTGTAAATATTTCATTATCCATGAACATGGGATGTTGTTGAATGCTTTTTGTCACCTATTTATGTCATATTTAGATTCTTCCCCCTTTTACAGCTATCTGTTATGGTTTTGTTTAACAAAAGATGATCCTTTGCTCCATATAACTTTTCTATTATCTGTTTTTCCTATTACTGTGTTTTTTTCTAGATGGCTATGCACTCTATCTGTATCAGTTCCTGTGTAATGTTTATATTATTGGAAGGCATGTTTTGGCCTATAGTTCTTAGGATATTTCGCATTTTCACTCTTTAGGAGACGTATCACTTCTGATGTTGTTAATCAGGTTGGTGTATGTTCAGGATGCATATATATCTCTGCGGCAAACTAATAATCCCCTTCCTGTCACTGGATGACTGTCCTGTCACCATTATTGTCTGTATCCCTCTACAGCTTCATTCTTTCTCAGGGCTAAATCTTTGTGTAAATATGTTAATAATCTTAGCCAGAAGTTAGATAATCCACCTAGGTCCTGGGTTTTCCACTTAAAAGGTTTTCTTAATTTTATCTCAAATTCTCTTGCTGTTATGTCATCCCATTTCATACCTTCTACATTAGAGCTCCTGTTTCTTTTAATTCTTGTATTCAGTCAGCTTCTTTGTTATATTTAACCAGGTCTTCACAAGTACATCTCTAAAATGTACATATTTCTTCTTTTGGTGGTGTTTCTTTTGCTTTGTTTCCCAGTTTTCTATAAAAACCCTTTTGGGTCATCAGTAAGTTGCTTATTTTGTACTTTCCCTTTATATTTATCTGTGTACCTTTTACATTTGTCTGACTATGTTAATATTTTTGGTTTGTTATTAGAAATAGTGCATGATAAATCTTAGTCTGGTTTATATGTTAAGTTCCTTTTGTTATATCTACCTTTCTAAGGATTTTTAATGATATGTTCCCTTTTCTATATTCTTCTAGCAGTTACATTTCTTGTCTTAGTTGCTTTATGGTTTTCTGTGTTTGATGTCTCCATGGTACCTTTTTCTCTTTCTTTCACTTATTATTTTATTTTTGTGGTAGTGTTTTATCCATTATTAGTTTACTGCAACAGTATATCCTATTTATTTCTGTTACATCATATGAATTTCTCTTAATAGTCCAGATTATTGTGTTCATCTGGTTTATAATTTTTTAACATTTTGGGTCTTAATTACTTTTTGCAATCCATTTTTTCATCTATCTTAAGATGTCTATCCATCTTAAAATTTTAAATTAAGCAGGCATTCCCTTAGATCATTTTCCTCTGAACTGAGAGCATTTTTGTTGCTTTTTTTTCCTCATGAGTCTTCTATAGAAGTCACTAGAACATCATCCTGTCATATATCCTCTTCAGACACACACTTATTCATTTGCTCCTCCTCCATATGGGGATCCACTGGCCCATTGTGTCAAAACATTACCTATGTCTGAGATGACACAGTTTCCTGCTCCCTTGCAGTGTAATTTCTATTAGACTTTTGTGTGAATCTCCTACAGAAGGTTCTAGAACATTGTCCTGTGTTATTTACTCTTCAGAAGCATCCTGCTCTACTTGCTGCTCCTCCTTCTAGAGACTTACTGTCCATCATGCTGTTACACTGCCTGTGTTGAGTTCCCACAGTTAATACTTCACTTTGCAAATGGTCTGTTACTTCCATTTCTATTTGTTTAATGCCATCTTCACTAATCTTTTGTTTTTTTATGTTCCCCCTTTGGGATCTTATTTTTTTTGCATTGTAAAATTTGTGTCATATTTAGGTGTCATTTCATGGTGACTTCAGGTTCCTTTTTTTGCTGGGACCCAATAGGGACACATTATATAGCTGGTAAGGCATAAAGAAATGTATTATTGCCTTCCAACTGTCCCAACGTTCTTAGAATGTCTGACTTTTGCATCATATTTTTAGTCTGTTCCTAAAAAATGTGTTGTTTTCTGGCAAATCACTGAGGACTAAATTCAGTGAACAGTGACAGACATTGAGTGTATAACTTCATATCGTTCAGAAAATGTGTGTTAAGACAAATCCAGTTATTCTAACAACTTTCAGAATTTATACAGACAATATTTAAAATTATTTTTTGGGCCTTCCCCCACACATTATTTTAGGCTTTATCTAGATTTCTTGAGGTAAGAAGTCGAGAGGTATGCCACAGTATATAAGAACTGTGCTAGACAGGATATCTTACAGGGACATGTGTATTTACTTGAAAGATTTGATACTCATCCAATAACTTTTCATATCATGCACCAAGAAAAACTGAGATAAAGATACATGATAATGAAGTAAAAATTAGGCTGGTGCTTTCCCATTTATCTGTTATAGAGAGAGGCATTTAAGGAATAGGCAGTGGAAATGATGTTATTAGGCAAGATATACAGTTCTTCAGAAGGGATAATTACTGAGTGGGATAATATGAAAATGGAATTTCAAAACATGGCAGGGATAAGTGAAAAAGAGATATGGGGAAAATGCAATAGGGATTATTCTGAGGAAATAAAGATTAAAGAATTACAGAATAAGTGGAATCTCACAGAACAAGAAGAGCAAAACTGCACCATGCTGAAGGCAAAATAGGGGAGCACTTGGATAAAATGCATGCCTTTAAAAAGGTTGCTGCTAAGCAACTATTTTTGATGATAACTTCAGAGCATAAATACTTTCAGCATGATGTCTTAGGCAACAGAAAGTAGAATATGATATTACCAAACTATTGGGGCCTGTAAAAGAAAAAATAACCACAGATTCCATAGGGGTATTTCAGGCATTTCAGAAAATGTATGAAAATCTGTATAAAGCAAAGAAAAAATTGGAAACTAAGAAAGAGCACAAATGGAAATATTTATGGAAGACTTAATTATGTCAAAGTTAGAGGAAGATGAGGCTCAACGGTTAGTGGAGTTATGAAGAGCTGAGATACAGGCAGTGGTATATAAACAATCAAAAGAGAAGTTTCCAAGAATAGCGGGTATTTATGAAGAAGTTTAGACTTTGGGAGGGAAGAAGTTGAAAGATATGGAAGGTTTTGTTTAACAATATTTTAAAAGGTGGAGGGGAGTACCAGCATCTTGGAATATGATACAAATATTCAAAATGTAAAATAAAAAATGCATAAGACTGGCAAAAAACATTTTGAACATTCATATTACAGAACATCCAAATCACCAAACCTACAAAATATCACAAAAAGAAAACATTTTGCATACCCCTCAGCCACCAGACATTGAAAACAAGAACAAAGGTCATTGAAAAATATGTACAGTCAGCCAAAAGTCTGAGCATCTAATTAGCATAAAATTTGAATACTAACCTGCTCTCTTTTAACTTTTTTCCCTCCCTATTAACCTTTTTTGATGAATACACACATACTCCTCCCACTCAAAGGTTAACCCCACCCCTCCCTTATGAATGCATAACCCCACCACTCCCTTATGAACGCATGTCACATTCCTCCTGTAATGGTTTGTTCCACTCTGATATATTATTTTTTTTGTGCAATTATTGGAGAAATTCTTTCCATAACCAATAACTTTTGTTTATTCATTCTCTTTATCTCATATTCTCTCCTTTCCATTTTTTTCTCCCCTTTCTCATTAACTTCTTTTTATTATATCTATTGGTGACAGGACTTCACCCACATGTCTACTCATTCACATATAACTGCAGTTAGTCTTTTTTTTTGTTTGGTTGTTTTGTTGTTTGTTTATTATCTTCCCTTCACAGGCTACTGTTTATTACTACGCTCTGGCTATAATTAATGGTAGCTGTTAATGAGTTGTTCTTAATACTCTGCTACATCATCTGCTATTAATTGTATGATTAATTCTGTGATACTTCCTTTGTGAATGTTAATTGTTATTAGTTATATGTTTTTTTTTCTTTATACAAAATATGCTAATAAAAAAGATAAAATACTAACTAGCACGACTCTTTCTCATTCCAGTCAGAATGTGGGATGCTGCTCAGAAATGTATTTAAAAAGCAGAGTGACAAAATTTTGAAAAAAAAAATGTAAAGTGCATTATCAAAGAAACATGAAATCTGTAGACTTTAATGAACTTATCACAAAATTCTACCACAAAAAGAGTATTTAAGTTTGCTTCTGGAAAAGGGAGATGGAAGATGTGTGTCTCTGTCTTTAAATTATTGGTGTCAGTAATATTCTGGTCATGTAATGTGTTTTTCTGTGTTAGCTATAGGTATATGTAAGTGTATATATTTTTTCATTTACTTATTCATATAGTAAGAGAGAAGATGATAAAGCGAGTGATAGTGGGGGAGAGAAAAACACTATTTACAGCAGCCATTCATCTGACATATATTTGGAGTATTCAGGAAAAAAACCCAAGCAGATATAGGGGGAATACATACCTGGATGAGTAGAACTGGTGTCTTTAAACCAAGTTTGAGTTTGATTAAAAAATAACAAAATAACAATCCTGGAGGGAGTCAAGCTGTTATTTTGACCTGTTGTAGAATATTTTGAAGCATGACAAGTATAGTGTACTGCATTGTCTGGGCCTGCAGGGCACTATCTCTAGTGATATTTGATCAGCTAGTGCACATGGCATAGGGTACTGCATTGCCTGGGCCTGCAGGGCATTATCCCTAGTGATAGTTAGTCAGCTAGTGCACATGGCATAGGATATTGCATTGTCTGGGCCTGCAGGGCATTATCCCTAGTGATATTTAGTCAGATGGTACACATGGCATAGGGTACTGCATTTTCTGGGCTTGCAGGGAA
Source organism: Protopterus annectens (assembly GCF_019279795.1). Lineage (NCBI taxonomy): Eukaryota > Metazoa > Chordata > Ceratodontiformes > Protopteridae > Protopterus > Protopterus annectens. The sequence continues at coordinate 1,780,706,285 of NC_056744.1, read as the reverse complement.
TTATCCCTAGTGATATTCAGTGAGCTACTGCACATGGCTTAAGGTACTGCATTGTCTGGGCCTGCAGAGCACTATCCCTAGTGATATTCAGTCAACTAGTGCACATGGCGTAGGGTACTGCATTGTCTGGGCCTGCAGGGCACTATCCCTAGTAATATTTAGTCAGCTAGTGCACATGGCATAGGGTACTGCATTGTCTGTGCCTGCAGGGCATTATCCCTAGTGATATTTAGTCACCTAGTGCACATGGCATAGGGTACTGCATTGTCTGCGCCTGCAGGGCATTATCCATAGTGATATTTAGTCAGCTAGTGCACATGACATAGGGAACTGCATTGTCTGGGCCTGCAACGCATTATCCCTAGTGATATTTAGTCAGCTAGTGCACATGGCATAGGGTACTGCATTGTCTGGGCCTGCAGGGCACTATCCCTAGTGATATTTAGTCAGCTAGTGCACACGGCATATGGTACTGCATTGTCTGGGCCTGCAGGACACTATCTCTAGTGATATTTAGTCAGCTAGTGCGCATGGCATTGGGTACTGCATTGTCTGGGCCTGCAGGGCATTATCCCTAGTGATATTTATTCAGCTAGTGCACATGACATAGGGAACTGCATTGTCTGGGCCTGCAGGGCATTATCCCTAGTGATATTTAGTCAGCTAGTGCACATGGCATAGGGTACTGCATTTTCTGGGCTTTCAGGGAATTATCCCTAGAGATATTTAGTGAGCTACTGCACATGGCTTAAGGTACTGCATTGTCTGGGCCTGCAGGGCACTATCCCTAGTGATATTCAGTCAACTAGTGCACATGGTGTAGGGTACTGCATTGTCTGGGCCTGCAGGGCACTATCCCTAGTAAAATTTAGTCAGCTAGTGCAAATGGCATAGGGTACTGCATTGTCTGGGCCTGCAGGGCACTGTCCCTAGTGATATTGAGTCAGCTAGTGCACATGGCATAGGGTACTGCATTGTCTGGGCCTGCAGGGCATTATCCCTAGTGATATTTAGTGAGCTAGTGCACATGGCATATGGTACTGCATTGTCTGGGCATGCCAGGCACTATCCCTAGTGATATTCAGTCAACTAGTGCACATGGCATAGGGTACTGCATTGTCTGGGCCTGCAGGGCACTATCCCTAGTGATATTTAGTCAGATAGTGCACATGGCATTGGGTACTGCATTGTCTGGGCCTGCAGGGCACTATCCCTAGTGATATTTATTCAGCTAGTGCACATGACATAGGGTACTGCATTGTCTGGGCCTGCAGGGCATTATCCCTTGTGATATTTAGTCAGCTAGTGCACATGGCATAGGGTACTGCATTTTCTGGGCTTGCAGGGAATTATCCCTAGTGATATTTAGTGAGCTACTGAACATGGCTTAAGGAACTGCATTGTCTGAGCCTGCAGGGCACTATCCCTAGTGATATTCAGTCAACTAGTGCACATGGCGTAGGGTACTGCATTGTCTGGGCCTGCAGGGCACTATCCCTTGTAATAATTAGTCAGCTAGTGCACATGGCATAGGGTACTGCATCATCTGTGCTGGCAGGGCATTATCCCTAGTGATATTTAGTCAGCTAGTGCACATGACATAGGGTACTGCATTGTCTGCGCCTGCAGGGCATTATCCATAGTGATATTTAGTCAGCTAGTGCACATGACATAGGGTACTGCATTGTCTGGGCCTGCAGGGCATTATCCCTAGTGATATTGAGTCAGCTAGTGCACATGGCATAGGGTACTGCATTGTCTGTGCCTGCAGGGCATTATCCCCTAGTGATATTTAGTCAGCTAGTGCACTTGGCATAGGGTACTGCATTGTCTGCGCCTGCAGGGCATTATCAATAGTGATATTTAGTCAGCTAGTGCACATGACATAGGGTACTGCATTGTCTGGGCCTGCAAGGCATTACACCTAGTGATATTTAGTAAGCTAGTGTACATGGCATAGGGTACTGCATTGTCTGGGCCTGCAGGGCATTATCCCTAGTGATGTTTAGTGAGCTAGTGCGCATGGCATTGGGTACTGCATTGTCTGGGCCTGCAGGGCATTATCCCTAGTGATATTTATTCAGCTAGTGCACATGACATAGAGTACTGCATTGTCTGGGCCTGCAGGGCATTATCCCTAGTGATATTTAGTCATCTAGTGCACATGGCATAGGGTATTACATTTTCTGGGCTTGCAGGGAATTATCCCTAGTGATATTTAGTGAGCTACTGCACATGGCTTAAGGTACTGCATTGTCTGGGCCTGCAGGGCCCTATCCCTCGTGATATTCAGTCAACTAGTCCACATGGCGTAGGGTACTGCATTGTCTGGGCCTGCAGGGCACTGTCCCTAGTGATATTGAGTCAGCTAGTGCACATGGCATAGGGTACTGCATTGTCTGGGCCTGCAGGGCATTATCCCTAGTGATATTTAGTCAGCTAGTGCACATGGCATAGGGTACTGCATTGTCTGGGCCTGCAGGGCACTGTTCCTAGTGATATTGAGTCAGCTAGTGCACATGGCATAGGGTACTGCATTGTCTGGGCCTGCAGGGCATTATCCCTAGTGATATTTAGTCAGCTAGTGCACATGGCATAGGGTACTGCATTGTCTGGGCCTGCAGGGCACTGTTCCTAGTGATATTGAGTCAGCTAGTGCACATGGCATAGGGTACTGCATTGTCTGGGCCTTCAGGACACTATCTCTAGTGATGTTTAGTGAGCAACTGCACATGGCATAGGGTACTGCATTGTCTGGGCCTGCAGGGCACTATTCCTAGTGATTTATAGTCAGCTGGTACACATGGCATAGGGTACTGCATTGTCTGGGCCTGCAGGGCATTATCCCTAGTGATACTTAGTCAGCTAGTGCACATGGCATAGGGTACTGCATTATCTGGGCCTGCAGGGCATTATCCTTAGTGATATTTAGTCAGTTAGTGCATATGGCATAGGGTACTGCATTGTCTGGGCCTGCAGGGCATTATCCCTCATGATGTTTAGTCAGCTAGTGAACATGGCATGGGGTACTGCATTGTCTGGGCCTGCAGGGCATTATTCCTAGTGATGTTTAGTCAGTTACTGCACATGGCTTAGGGTACTGCATTATCTGGGCCTGTTGGGCATTATTCCCTACTGATATTTAGTGAGCTGGTACACATGGCAGATGGTACTGCATTGTCTGGGCCTGCAGGGCATTAACTAGTGATATTTAGTCAGCTAGTGCACATGGCATAGCGTACTGCATTCTCTGGGCCTGCAGGGCATTATCTCTAATGATATTTAGTGAGCTACTGCACATAGCATAGGGTACTGCATTGTCTGGCCCTGCAGTGCATTATCCTTAGTGATGTTTAGTCAGCTAGTGCGTATGGCATAGGGTACTGCATTGTCTGGGCCTGCAGGGCATTATTCCTAGTGATATTTAGTCAGCTACTGCACATTACATAGGTTACTGCATTTTCTGGGCCTGCAGGGCACCATCCCTTATGATGCTTAGTAAGCTAGTGCACGTGGCATAGGGTACTGCATTGTCTGGGCCGGCAGGGCACTATCCCTAGTGATATTTAGTCAGCTAGTGCACATGGCATAGAATACTGCATTTTCTGGGCCTGCAGGGCACTATTCCTAGTGATATTTAGTCAGCTAGTGCACATGACATACGGTACTGCATTGTCTTTGCCTGCATGGCACTACCCCAAGTGATGTTTAGTAAGCTAGTGCACATGGCATAGGGTACTGCATTGTCTGCGCCTGCAGGGCATTATCCATAGTGATATTTAGTCAGCTAGTGCACATGACACAGGGTACTGCATTGTCTGGGCCTGCAGGGCATTATCCCTAGTGATGTTTAATCAGCTAGTGCACATGGCATTGGGTACTGCATTGTCTGGGCCTGCAGGGCATTATCCCTAGTGATATTTAGTGAGCTAATGCACATGGCATAGGGTACTGCATTTTTTGGGCCTGCAGGGCATTATCCCTAATGATATTTAGTGAGTTAGTGCACATGGCATAGGGTACTGCATTGTCTTTGCCTGCAGGGCACTATCCCTAGTGATGTTTAGTAAGCTAGTGCACATGGCATAGGGTACTGTATTATCTGGGCCTGCAGGGCACTATCCCTAGTGATGTTTAGTAAGCTAGTGCATATGCTCATCAAAAACCAAGGGTACCCGCAGGCAGCTGCAAGGGGGTGCATTTGCACCCCCCTGGAATTGGCTGAGCGGGAGATTCATTTACTTTTAAGTAAAAAGAAATACATTATATTTTTTGAAGGGTGTTCTACTTTAAGAACGCCCTTTGCGTCCAGTCGCACAGAAGCTTCTGCTTTTGTGCGACTGACTGTTTACATCTTCATCTTCCGCTCCCGTGCAATTTGAATTCCAGAAGATGTCTGGACAATGGATGAAGGTACAAGCGACTGACGGTTTACATTTTCATCTTCCGCTCCGAAGATGTCTGGACTACGGATGAAGGTACAAGCGAGAGGTAAGTGTGTGTGTGTGCGTGCGTGTGTGTGTGTGTTTAAATGATTAGGAGGTGTGTGTCTGTGAGAGAAATAGGTAGCGGCTTGTGGATGTAAAACTACACTCCCAGTCATGAGTGCACAGGTGATCCACTGTGGCGACTGGCGACACCTAACAGGGAAAAGCCGAAAGAAGAAGTATGACTTCTTCAAGCCACAGTCTTAAATAACATACTACCATTACAAACCTACATTTCTGCTATTTTTCCCATAAATTTTTTGGCGTCAGTAAACAATTGATATGTTTTAATTCTTTACACTGAGTTTTTTAATTAGGCATGTCCATATTCTTTTGTCAGAATTCCTGTGCTTTTTTATAATGCTTACAACATTGGGAGAAAAATATTATGTGCCACTTTCTTTTAGTACATTAGGGAAAAATAAGTTTCATTTTTTTTAGTTCAGGCACTTGATACTAAGGTCTGGGCCGGGTATCTAAATGTCACGAATGAGATTGTTGATAGTGAATTAAGGGGGTGTAGTGGTGAAATACTCAAATGAGAGGGTGGGGAGGCTTCTTAATTAAAAATAACCTGCAACCTTTAAAGGACCACTTTTTTGTGGTCCAGAAATCAGAATGGATGATAGTGGTCAAAGCTAATGGCAGTGATACTTCCCACGATTAGTGGGAAGCTAACAAGTCAGACCTAGTCATATACTGTGTTTAAATAACTAATACAAGCAGGGAAAATGTTTTGCTGTGTTACATACGACATGTATTCCATTGAGGGAGGGGTTGGCAAGATGATAGATTTGCTCAGTGTGTTTAATTAATGGTGACACTTTTATTCCTTTCATTTGTAAGATTTGCCAAGGATCACCTATGACATTCCAGGTGATCCATACTTATTGTATACTTAGATAATTCTATTTCTCTTTTTGTGGTGTTAGTGATGAGTGGTTTCTAATTAATACAATTAATATTTGATTATCTTAAGTAACTTTACCCATGTGTATATAACTTTGATTCATCTATGATCTACTACTTGGCTATAGTTGGGAGATTTTGAAGGTAAGCACTTAATTTAACACTTGGATGTTACACACTTATTCTCTGTTGTGAGTAAAATATATGCTATCTTATGGATTTCATTTTAGCCAACAATTCAACAATACCATATTTTAACAGTTATGTGTAAAGTAATCATATGTAAAAATCTAACTAATTGATACCAGTCCTGAGTTTCTAACTTGTTTTGAAGTTAAGTGAAGAGCAGTGAAGTGACAGGGGTAATGTTCATTTTTCAAAGTGCAATGTGATAGGTTATTTTTCTCTTGCTGCCTGTAGAAAGGGGTTTTATTAACTTTTATTTGCCCTAATTAGGTACAGGATGGGACAGAGGGAAGTGATACATAATTTACCTTTCAAGCTACATCATTTCTTTGTATATCCTTTAAGGCTTCTCAGCTGGAAAAGTGTTCAAAACAATAAATTTAAAACATGCTCTCAAATGTGTTGTATTATACAAGGACTATAATTTAAAACAGTCAAGAAGGCGAATCAAATAACACGTGTTTGCATGGTCCTACATACAGTATGTGTACAATGAGCCTATGATTTGAAACACAAAGGTAAACTTTATCCACCACTGGTCAGATGCATTTTCTTTGAATGTGGGTTGCATTGCTGTTTCAATGAATGAGAGTTTCAAGGGCAGATAATTTTTAATGCTAAGTCTGTTTTCATTATGAGACTGTATTGTATTGTTTAGTAGATGTCTATCATTGTTTGTGCTATAAAATTTAAATTAAAAGTTTTAAATGAAATCCAAATAATCTTTGTAGAAGTAAAGCATAAAGACACTATGCACATTACAGTGTTTATGGTAAATGGGAAGAAATGACCAAGTAATGGGATACTGGAGTGGCTGGGGGAGCTGTGTATGGGAAAGGAAACTTAGTTATATAACAGTCTGAACATTTTTATAATGGCTTCCATAGTATAGTGCATCAAATAACACCCTCTAAAACCATCCGTTTCTGTCAGCAGTAAGGCAGCATGACAGTTTTTTTTACCAAAGCATTTCTTTATTTCATTTTGTTGACTGGCTGGATATCATTAAGCCTATGGCATTTTCACAGGGGATAATCAAGGTGCATTTAAAAACAGTGGACAAATTGCATTCACTGTTCTACAGAGAAAAAGAATGAAAAAGATAGTGCTGTATATTCTGGAATTCTGATGAGTGCTGCAATGCATTTTAATATTTGATGATGATGAATTCAGTACTGGACTTACTTGGCTCAGCATATCACTTGGTTGTCTACTTTCCCTCCCCTTATTTTGAGAGTTATTTTCATACATTTTCTTTGTAACATACAACAATATGTAAGAGAATACATATTAAAAGTGTATTTTTGATGGGATATAACCTCATTTGAACAATTTTGAAAGCATTTTGTAGATGGAACTTTTTCTGTGCTTAGGGGGGTTTCATTCTTCCTGTTAAATTAATATTCATATTTCTTTAATATTTAAAGTTAATAACTAGAAAAGACTGTGCAAGGCACCATAGGCAATGTATGCTTCAAGGGCAGTAGGCCTTGAATTTGTAGATGAAACACTGAAATATAAAGTTGTTTTCTAACAACAACCTCTTCAGTAGTTTCAGATATCTTTAATATGTAATTATTCAGATTACTTTTACTTCTGCAGAGATTGTGCGTATAGACTGATATTGGTGGATTGTAATGACAGAAGTTTCAGTGGCTTTTTATGGTTGAAGTGTTCTGAACTGGGCAGTTTGCCATTTAGTCTATATGTTTTGTTTCATTGCTTACTAGAAAAATGTTCAAAACTAAATTTAGAGCATACTCTAACAAGTGGTGCTATTATACAAGGGATATAATTCAAATATATTTTATAATTAATATAGTTAGAGACGTGAATCAAAGAACTTTTGCATGGTCCAAAAAATGTGTGCAAGGGCCTATGATTTGAAAATAGCCCAAAGGTAAACTTAACCTGCCACTGGCCAGATGCATTTTCTTTGAATGCCGGTTTCAATGTTGTTTCAGTGAATGTGGGTTTCAAAGGTAGAGAAGTTTTAATGCTAAGTCTCTTTTCATTGTAAGACTATTGCGTTGTTTAGTAAATGTCTATCAGTGCTTGTGCTATAAAATTTGAAATAAAAGTTGTAAATGAAATACAAATATCTGTAATCATTGTAGAAGTAAAGCATAAAACAGTATGCACACTGAGAGATTTGAACAGTGTCTACGACAAATGGGGAGAAATAGCCAAGTAATGGGACACTGGAATTGCTGCATTGGCAGAGGGGTGGGATGGGCTTGGGGCTGTGTGGGCGGGGGCAGCAGAGGGGTGGGGCTGCATGGGTGGGGCTTGGGTTTGCACCCCCCTGCAAAAAATCCTGCGGGCTCCCTTGAAAACATGGATGTCTTAAAACACTGGGCCACCAGTATTTAATCTGCTACATTAGGAGATCCATCAAGAAATGAAATTGTAAAGCACTTGCCCCTGCATTATTAAATCTGCTAGGCTGATACCAACCAAAAATGGAAGTGCTACATTTCTCACTCAAGAATCTGTTCAGTGCACCCTTCATCCATCTTTCCTGATGCTACTGCCTACACTGAATTTTTTTAGGCTGGGTTTTGCTAGTAGTGTGCACGCGCGCGCGTGTGTGTGTGTGTGTGTGTGTGTGTGTGTGTGTGTGTGTGTGTGTGTGTGTGTGTGTGTGTGTGTGTGTGTGTGTGCACGTATGTGTGCATGTGTGTGTGTGTGTGTGTGTGTGTGTGTGTGTGTGTGTGTGTGTGTGTGTGTACGTGTGTCTATGTTTGCATGTGTGTCTATGTGTGCGTGTCTGTGTGCATGTGTGTCTATGTGTGTGTCTGTGCATGTGTGTCTATGTGTGTGCCTGAGTGTGTGTGTGTGTGTGTGTGTGTGTGTGTGTGTGTGTGTGTGTGTGTGTTTGTGTGTAGTGCTTGCATGTGTTCCCTGCACCTCCTACCATTTCTTTTAATCTGCAAATAGTAACAAGCATGGTACATTTTAACCATTTTCATGTCAGTATTATAGAATGACAGACTCCTTCTCTGACAGTTTGTAGATTACAACTTCTGTTTCTCAGATGACCAGCTGTTAAAACAGTCACATCACCGCTGTCTTCCCACTGAGCAGAAATAAATTGTGTGAATTGCTATCACTAACAGGAAGGCAGTAGGTAAAAAATAAGTTTATTAAACATCAGAGTGGTAAGGTGACATTTTATTTTATAAGAGGCTGCTAAAGGTCACCAATGCTGCGACAGCTGGATATGGGGTTTGTGAGGTTGGGGGCTCCAGACAAAAGATGCAGTTTGTCCTACAACACAGTATTGCACTACATCTCTATGACGCTTCTGTTTATTTATGGTGGTCATTTATCTGTGACCTGATTTTCGTCATGGGAGAAGGAAAGAGATGCTTAAAACTTCTGAAGGAAATTCAGTGAAAACATATTACAGCAGATGAACAATGCATACTGATGTGGAGTAAACTAAAAGAAACTGTTTCTTTTTAAGTCTGATAGAAAAGGCAAGCCGAAGAACCATGGTTATATGGCAGACATTATGGACAATCCTTTAATGTCCCAGTCACGTTTACAGATGCTAACAAACTCAGCTCATTCTAACATCTGCAAGTCATTTTCTTGTTCCGTTTGCACTGAGATTTGATTATCTCTAAGAAGCTACAGTGGTCCATTTATGTGATCACCTTTTATATGAATTGCTTGAATGTCCTAAATGTTTCTGTGATCAAGGTAAAAGAGCAAACATTTAAGGACAAGCAAAATGTGCCATTTTTACATTGTTGCCTCTCTTTTTAGGAGCAGCTTCGGAGCAGTAGTATACAGTGTAGTCAGCTGTTCGCTCACATACTTTGTAAGAGAAAACTGAAACAATCAAATGCAAGATTACAGGAAAAAGCTTGGCAGCAGCTTATAGCCTTAGTGCCAAACTTACAGACATCAGTGTTGTTTCAAAATATGTTTTATCACTATTGATGTCAAAATATTATTTCTATACACAAATGTTACTCATTAGCATTCATTACCAGAACTTTTGAAAACTATCTAAAGCATTCACTTTTAACAGTCATGTTGCAGTTGGAACGCTTGTGTGCATTAAATATGTTTTGCTTGAAATGGTCCCGTTAAGCAACGTGTCGGAACATGATGAGCTGAAAGGACCACACCATATTATTGTTATACCTGGAGTCATACTGTTGGCAGTAGTGACATTATTGCATAGCCGGACAGCATGGATTGAACAAACAAGCTGTGTTTTCAAGACACGTGGAATGTACTCTTTAGAGCATCTCACCTGCACAGAAAAGGCACAGAGATGTACATGCATAGAATTCGGTCCGAACAGTTGCATAGTGCTACAAAAACTGCAATAAAGCAAATTAAAAGATGATGCTCTACAAAAAGTCTCCCAAAAAATGCTTCTGTGAAGGTACCAGACAAAGGATGTAAATGAAGACTTAACAACCCCCACATGAAAAGAAAAATGATTAACACATTGTAACGACATTCAATTGTCAATATGCAATGTTATTTGTCCGAGTGTCTTTCGTAAGGCAGTTTGCATTCTGCCTTTTCTTTTCAGCTGACCTCACGATATTGTGAATTTTACTTTAAACTTTTTCTTTTTTGCAACAGGGTGTTTAGTTAGTACTCAGTGACTATTTTTGGAGATTCATCCTTCCCAGGAGTTGAACTTTTAGAGCTGCTTTTGCAGAATGGATCACTCAGACAAACTTGTTTGCTTCACAAATGCCATCTATAGCTTCATATTCATAGCTGGAATCCAAACAGGAAGAATGAAAGATGACATCTGCTCTACTTTGCCTGCAAACCAGACCATTTGCCCTACATGTGATGTAAGTAAGCCCATTTCATTAGGGGTAAAGGGGTGTCCTTTTGGACTACTTTGATGGATCCATGAAGGTAGAATTAAAATTTGCTTTATATCTATTTTGGTATACCAACACCATCCTGTCAATAGATCCTAAATCCAATTCTCATAAGAGAAATGATCTTGCTCGTTTAGGCTGGTCTGAAGGGTAGTTTTCAGGTAGGTAATAACTTGAAGTTGCAAAGCTTTATGGGTCATCCCATACAAAATCATCCATATAGCAGGCAGATGCTACAGTGATGTTATCATTCCCCTCTAGTCAGTGTAACACAGCATGATCAAACTTGTGAGATTCTCCCGCTTGAATTAACAGTGATAGACAACTCTGTTCCACCAGTAAAGGGAATGCATCTTCCAGACCATAAGCAAATTTCTTAAGTTTCCACAATCACCCTACACACCTGATCAAAGGAAAGGAATGGATATAAATGTCACAAGAGTTTCATACTTTGCAAAAATGCAGATGTAATGTCCGTAGAATGAGCTTTCCACTACTTTTGACAAATAATGGCCAGCGGAAGATGAAAATAGTCTGATGCACCTGTTAGTGAATCTTTTGGAAGTTCTTTTTGGAAAAAAACTTTTTGAAACCCTTTTGCCACAAAATATATTTTGTGTGTAACTCCTTTTGAATTTTATTTTAGGGTACATGCTCACCTAGTTTAATGTATTTTAACTAAAATTAACCAGCTTTTTCAAAAAATTAATTATCTTTCCAGCTTCATATGCCATCTGTTTTGCTGATTCAAATGATGTATCTTTAGTCACGGGTACATTCCATTCCATAAGTGAGTCACAAGGCTGTGTCTGATTAATTCCTGCTTCAGTATGCACATGTTCTGCACACTAAGAACACTTCTGTGCCTGCAAGATCAGCTAAATGGAAACAAAAACTTCAAGTTATATCAGGCCTTATTTCTACCTGCAATTTTACTAGCCCAATGTAAAATTTCAGCTGTATGTGCACCCTTTTTATTTCTGTTTACAAATCTTATGGTTTGACCTTTTTCTAGAACAACGCTGCTACCTCAGTACAGCACGTGTCTGATGTACTCCTCTGCTACTGAATTTTTGATTCATTACTTTGGAATTCTGCATATCATCTTTGTTCCCATTTTCTGTGTTGTTACGTATCATTACGCAGGAAGTTAGCGTGGGCAGCTATACCTACTCCAAAAGACTGGACAGTAGGGGTGTACCCCAGGGCTTAGTCTATGAGTCACTATTTGGCATTTACTCTTAGAGTTCAAAGCTAACATTAAGGGTTGTGGCAGACAAGATGCAGATCACTGCAAACTTAATGCCATCGTAAACTCCCCAGAGGACACTAAGATCCTCCAAGGTGGCCTGTCCCAAACAAATAGCTGGTGTCAAAACCAAGGACTAGAATTAAATGCCAAGAAGTATATAACAGTATTTGTTGGCAAGCATGAATCCTGTTGAAACTATGACATTGATAACACAGCCTTGAAAACTGATCCCATAGTTAGGGATTTTGGAACCAATGTTGACAATGAATTGTTCTTTGATCACCATGTATCCACTATTGCATTTAAGTCCTTTTTCATTCTACAGCTAATATCTAAAACTATTTTGTCCAGATGAAGTGCTGTAATTGTTCCGCTGTGTGTGACACTCATTATGCTGATCGAGTGTAATGCCTTTTTCAGTATGCGGCTGTCCAAGCACTTGTCACAACTGGAACGACCACAAGGCTTTGTGACTTAAACAATTAAAGGCCTAAATCATAAAAACTTTGCAGGCCATCCCAAAGGCTTGTTGTTCTTCTTAGCATTGTACAGGTGATTAAAATGTGACCTTTCCCTTGCAGGGTCATTTGTGTGCAAATTATAAGGGTGAAAACCTACCATGGGAATGTAAGGCTAGGCTTTTTAAACCCTCACAGATCAATGGCCTATTAAATACCTATAAACTTTTGATCCTATTTCTGGTAAATGTTTCACCTCACCAATGTCATTTTTATTGATGAATTTGGTCCTCCACTTTAGTCTTTTTTCCATAGCCTGGATTGATACACCCTTACCTAATTACCACTATACCTACCAGAACCACAAGTCTGTCATGTCTAGTGACAACTCCAGGTCCTTTCTACAGCACACAGTCATCTCTTTTGTATATGCCTTGTGTCCTAATTCAAACCCTTCATTTGTGGTACATATCTGTTTCGATACTTCCCTCCTAAATATGTCTGACCATTTGGCCTCAGAGTATGTCCACTTGGTGCACATGATGCTGAAGCATGTTGTCCTCTTGTCATGCTCCTTGTCCTAGAACAGACGACCTATCAGTCAGAACCGAAGGGATAACTGGCTTCTGAGCAAACACCATCTGATCTGGACGATAGCCACAGACATTCTGCACAGTATTTTTGGATTAGACCACATTCTGGTGACATTTCCCAGTCACACACTACCATTTTACTTTTAACGCCACTTCTGTTAGTATCTCAGCCCATTGTCCCAAGAACTATATACTCTGTATTCATAATTTCAATGCTGAATATCCTGCAGTTGGCACAAAGGATTAAGGAGCTGTTAACGATCTGTTTCCTGTGATCCAGACGTGAAAGGTGTGATTTCCTTAACTTCCATTTCCTGTGTGACTCTGAGCAAGTCACTTCACTAGGCACAGATCACAAGATGAGTCTGGAAATGGTCCAAGGAGATCAGTGTTCTACTGTAGAAAAAAAGTAAAATAAATAAAACATCTCTACTACTTTGTTTGCTTCATTATTGAATTCTCCAGCATTGCTACCAAATAACTTCTAGGTGGGCCATGCTTATTTAGAATAAATTTCACTTCAGTTTCTGTTATTCTTTTTGTATCCATAATTTTGTTACCACGAACCATAAAATTGATTGATGACATGAAGACACTGAATGCCATCTGTAAGTTAAGGTCATGCACATCCATAGCAACTATCTCACTGTACACAGAGACCAGCTTAATGCCAACAGTGGACCTAGGTTTAGTGACTATTCTTTAGACAAACCTCAGAATTGTCAACAATCTGTTTCAAGGTAGGAACACATTCAGGGTCTTTGTTTCCCAGCCTAGAAAGAAGTTTCTGCAATCTGTCAGCAAAATTACATCCAAATTGAAGATTAATTTCTTTAAAGTTTTCTGTTTCTCTTCCATGTTCTCTGAAACTGTGAGGATCTCATTCTTACAAAGACTGTCTTTAAGGTCTCTGTTAAGCCCATAATGTCCAGAGCCAATGAATTCAGGAATTACAGGTATGGATTCTATAAATTTCACTGGTTTCTTATTTGTCATGTTGTAGGCTGTTCCTGCCTTTTTAAGGATGTCTGAAACAGCAACAAAAGTATCTCATCTGATATGGGCCTACTTCTGTTTCATTATCACACTTAACCTGTACAATGTTTGTTGGTATTTTCCTTCTCTTGGTAAAACACACCACTTCTCAATCTCCAGATTTGAAAGCCCTATTACTGGGCATATTAGTTTATTAATATTTTTTTTTCAACTCAATCTAACTCATTTAATGATACATATATAGCTATCTAACCATTTTCTTCATAAACACCGTGTGTCCAACCACTATCAATCACGGATGACATAAATAATTTTACTGTAAAAATATTTGCATTTGAAACCAGCTCTTTGGCAAATAAAGTAAATTACTTTCTTCTTCAGAGAGAGCGGCCACAGTGGTGCAGCAGTTAGCATTGTTGCCTCACAGCAAGATGTTCTCTGGTTCGATTCCCAGCTGGGGTGCCTTCTGTGCCGAGTCTGCATGTCCTTCCTGTGGTCGCGTGGTTTTCCTCCGGGTACTCTGGTTTCCTCCCAAAGACATGCTGTAGGTTTATTGGACACTCTAAATTGGCCCTAGGCATGCATGTGTGCCTTCTGTGGAAGGTTGGGTGCCAGGCTGGCAACTCGACACTGTAAAACTCCACTGCCAATCATGAGCAGACAGGTGTTCCACTGTGGCGACCCCTAACCGGGAAAAGCCAGAAGAAGAAGCTTTCTTCCTCAGAGAGTTTTGCTTTCCTCCCTTACTTTAACAAGTTCACCTCTGTATGGACAGTCTTTAGTCCAGTGATAGGAACTTTGACACTGGAATCTCCTGTCATAGTTATCTAGTGGACTTGTGCCCAGTAACGGCAACCTTGTCAAGCTTCTTTGTATACTGAAATTGTGACTTCAACTACGCTTGGGCAGACATGGCGTCTCCTGACTTAAACTAATGCCCATGAGAATCCCTGATGCCGTTTCTTGTAAAAATGCTTAAGCACTGATTTCAATGAGACAAAATTATTTCCAGTACATACTATTAATGTTGTCTTTCTGTCTTTTTCATTTAAGCATGCAGCATCAAGCAGCACAGCCATAGCTGTTTCATCTAACATCCAGTGCCAGTCCTGCAAATATCACCTCACCCCTCAGCTCTTCTTGTGAAGAGAAAAAAAATACTTTGTACAGAAAAGCTGATTGGTATCCTATTCCAGCAACCAAATCCACACCCTACTGGTATCCTATTACAGCAATCAAATCCACACCCTACTGGTATCCTATTACAGCAACCAAATCCACACCCTACTGGTATCCATTACAGCAACCAAATCCACACCCTACTGCTACTCTATTACAGGAACCAAATCCACACCCTACAGATATCCTATTACAGCAACCAAATCCACGCCCTACTGGTATCCTATTACAGCAACCAAATCCATGCCCTACTGCTACCCTATTACAGGAACCAAATCCACACCCTACTGGTATCCTATTACAGGAACCAAATACATGCCCTACTGGTATCCTATTACAGAAACCAAATCCACGCCCTACTGGCATCCTATTACAGGAACCAAATCCATGCCCTACTGCTATCCTATTACAACAACCAAATCCACACCCTACTGGTATCTTATTATAGGAACCAAATCCATGCCCTACTGGTATCCTATTACAGAAACCAAATCCACGCCCTACTGGTATCCTATTACAGGAACCAAATCCATGCCCTACTGCTATCCTATTAAAGCAACCAAATCCACACCCTACTGGTATCCTATTACAGGAACCAAATCCACACCCTACTGGTATCCTATTACAGCAACCAAATCCATGCCCTACTGCTATCCTATTACAGCAACCAAATCCACACCCTACTGGTATCCTATTATAGGAACCAAATCCATGCCCTACTGGTATCCTATTACAGAAACCAAATCCACACCCTACAGGTATCCTATTAAAGCAACCAAATCCACACCCTACTGCTATCCTATTACAGCGACCAAATCCACACCCTACAGGTATCCTACTACAACAAAATCCACACCCTACCTTGTCTCTAGTGAAGAGTGAAAATAAAAATAAAAAAGGACTTCAGCTTTTAGTACAGTGCTATGGTGTCCTCTCTGGACCTAGATACCATGCCTTTGCTTATAGGCGAGTTTTGTACTACCTTGTACACATGTTGGTCAAAGGCTAGATTACTATCTATATGAACTCCCAGATCCCTGATGTCACTCGTCAGGTAAGGATAAAACAAGCAAGCATCATGGGTTCTTGCTTAAGCAGCTTAATTGTATGCAAACACATCATAAATGAGACTAAGTAACTTTAACTTATAAGCAGATTAGCTATCATACACACCGATGTTAACATTCTGGCTGCACCTTCAAAATGGCACTGAAGCTAACGTGCTTGGTATATATATGCACACACAGATCTTGGAAATGTTTCTTAAAGGTACAACACACCTCCTATTCTACAGCCTCTCTCTTTGATAAAATGCATTAGACATTGTCACTGAAATTAATAAATATGCAATTTACATAGAAATGATTTCCATCATCCAATTATACAAAGCTAGATACATACATACAACTATGTCCATGTTGCTGTGTATTTCACATTAGGCTTTGAAATGCAACCGTATTGTGTGAGATAAAATTTGGGATCTGCATTAGCAACTGGGATTGTCTCTGCTGACTGTTCCATCTTAGGAACACTGGAATCATCTGCCAGAACAGTATCAGGAGATCAGACACGTTCTGGAACAGGAATATCATCTGGATTGCTCTGAGAATTAAAGTCTTTATCACAGGTATAATGATGTGATATCGGTTCTGCTACAGAAAGATGTCTGCAATTTCTCCTGTACTCCACACCCTCAGATTTAACAAAATATGATTCGGCTCTGCACAAATACTCATTACTTGACTGATCCAATCAAAGCCTTTCACTGTTTGTATCCTCACTGTCTCTCCGTTTTTCAACAGACGAATAAATCTGCTAGACTTGTCATAGCTGAACATTTGCAAAGAATGCTTTCTAGATAACTGAGCATTGATTGCTTGTTTGTTCTTAGCTTTAGGCCTCAACAAACTAGAACTGATAGGCAGTGTTGTTCTGGTTTGCCTAGATAGAAGTCTCTGAGCAGGTGAGCTAAGTATATCATCAGGGATATGTTTCTGAGATTGAGTAAGTTCAAAATAAATCATGCTTTGATTTCTCAAGTAATTGCTTTCCACTCTGTACTGCACATTCAGCAAGTCCATTGGATTGCGGATACTCTGGACTACTAGTAACATGTATGAAGTCCCATTTTCTGGCAAATTTCTGAAATAATTGACTAGTGAATTGTGTACCGTTGTCAGAGATTAATTCGTGTGGACTGCCATGGACTGAGAAATGGTGCTTCAACTTAGAAATGACTGTAGTAGAAGTTAGATCGGGTAGTAAATTGATCTCGAACCAATTTAAATAAGAGTCTACCAGTAAGTACAAAGTAATGTTGATTGTTCCACTCAAACATATCAGTAGCTAAAATTGACCAAGGCAGATCAGGAATTTGACTTAGGTGAAGTGGCTGTCTTTGCAAATGCGCTTTACCTTTAGTACTATCTATTACATACTGAACAGAAAGATGGTACTCTATCAATATCTTTCACTAGAGAAGTCCAAACTAGACCTCTTGCTCTTCTCTTAGATTTGGAACCCGGGTGACCATGAAGCAAAATTGGATATATTCTTGTTTAAGGAAGCAAGAGCAACAATTTTAGGACCTTTGAAAATAATGCCATCTTCCATCAACAACTCACCTCTGTAAGGAAAGAAAGATTGCACTTCTGGTAGTACACTGGATTGCTTTGACAGCCATCCAACACTGATATAGTGACTGAGCTTCTACAAAACTGGATCAGTCATTTTATTATCTCAGAGTTTATCAAGTCTTGTCATAGAAAAATGATGCACTTCCATGACATTAAAGTCAAAATTCTCTGCATGAAGTTGTTCTGTTATATTTCTAGGCACTCTGGATAAGGTATCAGCCAGATAAAGAAGTTTGCCTTTTGTACAGACCGTTTTAAAGTTGTACATTTGCAATTTGAGCATCATTATTTGTAATCTCATTGGAGCTGAATGCATAGGCTTTTCTAAAATAGTGACCAAAGGTTGATGATCAGTTTCAGTCAGCATTTCTGAACCTTAGATATAATCATGAAACTTGGAACATGCAAACATTATTGCCAAAAGTTCTTTCTCAATCTGAGCATACTGCATCTCAGTGTGGGTACGTGTTCTAGATGTGTAGGCTACTGGCCTGCCTTCTTGGAGAATAACTGTACCTAAGCCAAATTTTGAAGCATCGTGGGAAAGAGTTACTGGTTTGTTGACATCACAGTATATTAATGTTGGGGGGGGGGGTAGCAATTTTCTGCTTAAGAACTTTAAATAGTCTCTGGTGCTGATCTAGCCATGACCAAGTAACATTTTTTTCATGTGAGCTCTCTCAAAGGTGCCATCAAGCCACTGAAATCTGGTATAAACTTGCCTAAGTAATTGACCATACCAAGAAAACACTGTAGAGCTTGCATATTATCTGGTGCTGGCATTTCAAGGATGGCTGCTTGCTTGGACAGGTCTGATCTCAAGCCCATACCTGAAACAAATGACCTACATATGTAACTTCTCGTAGTCTGAATTTGCACTTCAGAGGATTGAGTTTCAAGTTCATTTTATGTGCTCTGTCCAGAACTCTCAAGATTTCTGTCATGCTCTGTGTCACCATTTCCCCCGACCAATATATCATCTACTATTATGGCACATGGATATCCCAAAAAAATTTCCTCCATTGCATGCTGGAAGACTTCACTTGCAGGAGTTATTCCAAATGGCATCCTGAGGAATCTATATGTTCCAAATGGGGTTAGTGAATGTAGTCAGTAATGAAGATTTGTGATCAAGTATCACTTGCCAAAATGAACTCTTTGCATCTAAGACAGAAAAAACAGTGGCATTCAGTATTAGGGCTGCAACTTCTTTGACCGTATGCATAGGATGATGTGGTCTCTTCAATGCCTTATTGAAATCTCTTGGGTCAGTACATATTCTGATTTCATCTGAGCCTTTTTTTATGAGCTGCTACCATGGATGACACCTATTTGGTAGATTCTGTAACTGGACAGATTACACCTTGTTACACCATTTTGTCCAGCTGAGCTTTGACCTTGTGCTGCTTTGCTATTGGAACTCTTATTGCTGGTCTGACCACTGGACTGATTACTGGGTCTAATTTCATGAAATACACAACTGGAAGTTTGCCCAATCTGTCATCAAAAACATCAGCATACTCTGAAAAAATAGTGTTAGTAAGCTGGAACTAGGACACGTGCTTATCTGATGAACTTCTTTCGTAAAAGAAAGCAGATTCATTTTCAAACTGTCTCTGAGACCCAATAATGACTGCACGGGTCTACGAACCACGTAGAACAAGAGGATATAACAGCTCTTAGACACATAACATGAAAGCACTACTGACGCTTCAGTTTGAATCTCTTCACCTCCATAAGCTACAAGTTTCATACAACTAGTCACATTTAGTTGTTCACCAGCTCTGACCCTTGCAAAAGTATCTGCAGACATGACATTACACTTTGAACCAGTGTTTACTTTAAGCTTGGTCAATTTACCATTGATCTGGACAGTACAAAACACTTCATTTCTTGTCAGCAAATCTACTGCATCAATCTTTTCACCAATTACTGATACACTATCTACATCAAAAGTGGACTGTTGCAGGTCTATTTGATTAACTTGCTTTTTGGAGTGACCCTTCTTTGTAACTGCATGAGACTTACTTGATTTACAAAATCTTTAAAAATGGTTCCATTCCTTATACTTATGACATTGCTGACCAAATGTCATACACTTTTCTCTTCTGGACTCATGATTTGCACTACAGTTGTGACAGTTAACAATAACGCTTGATTTGAGGTTTGCTGATTTACTCATGCTGTATTGAGCAATGCCTGTTTTGCACTAGGTTCCCTTGGTTTTGCAATGAACATGCTCCTTTAACTGAACTGTTCTTGGAATGTGCTAGAAGACTACAGATTTTGCCTAGAAGTCATGCAGGGTCTGCTGCCACATGCTTAGGCCTGCTTTTGCCTGTCAAATTTTGCATGCTGTCTACATGAGCTCTGGAGTCTATCTCTAGCGTGTGCCTTTCTGTAACTTCATGAATCTGACAAATCTCAGTGGCTTCACTCAGCATTAAATCACTGTCGTGAAGCAAAATCTTTCTTACAGCATCATTATTAACACTGCACATGAATGTGCCTTTTACCAACTCATCCCACAAATCACCAAACCTAGACTTCCCAGTTTTGTTTTCCAGGTCAGCAATATAAGCTGCATAAGCTTCCCCTTGCTTTTGATCTCTCGTGTAAAACAAATGCCTCTCTAGTGTAACATTAGTCTGAGGGTTACACATCTCTCTGAATTTGTGCTTCAAACACTTGGGGTCTTCCCTTAATTCGGGTTCCTATCAGCATTTTGAATGTTGAAAATGCCAAATTTAATTGAACTGAAATGCTCGAAATCTCAGAAGAGCGAACAGAAGGAACATCGATTTCTTTCCCAGGGAAAGAAATCGATGGGCCGTCATTGGAGTTTGCTATTTCCTCCACTGTGGTACGGTCTCAGAGTTGGTATATTTAAGTAGAGAGGCTGTGAGGGGCATAGCCCCCCATGTTGGGGGGTGTGGGGGGTGAAGCCCCCCCCCACTTCTGTCAGTGTTTAAAGTATTGAAATTTATTTATTTTTTTTGCACGGAACACCGACTTTTTCCCTGGGAAAGAAATTGATGCTCCGTCAGTTTACACTTTTGAGATTTCAAACATTTCAGTTCAATTAAATTGCATTCAGCATTTTCAGCATTTGATATGCTGATATAGACCCCTTAATTCAGCCTGCACAACAACAGGATTAGTTTTTCCTTCACCTTCATACACTGCTGGTCCATAGACAAATGAACACTCCCTTTCAATGGCTTCTGACCCTGCTAGGTTCAGCAAAATGAATGCCCTGGTCGGTGCATCTTTACCAGAATAAGCTGCTTGTATAAATATATCATATTCTTGCTCAAATATTCTCCAATTGTCTGCAATGTAGCTTGCAACATCCATCTGCTGTATTGATATATCTCAGTGAAAACTCTATGCATGAATATACACACACTTGTACATACACATATACATGTGCTTGAAATTTATGCCAGTCCAACAACAAAATGAGCATCTGTATAACTGAATTTCACAAAATAAGTTTCTGGACACTCAACACTTTGAAATCTCTTTACTGTAAAGCCACTTGCTTTGAAATAATTTTTTTACCATACAAGCCATTTATCTTATAAAGGCAAAATGCTAAAGTCATTTATCATCATTGTTTTACTGTATGAGCCTTTGTCTTGTAATTGCTTTAATGCCAAAGCCATTTAGCAACATTTTACTGTCAAAGTCATTTATCGTCATTTTAAGAAAAATTTCAAACAACTGCACAGTGTGAATAAGCTGAGCAATAGAAGATGAGAGCAAGAAACATTTCAAAGTAACTGTACTTTGTGAATACACTATCTTAAAGCAATGGCACTCTATGAATGAACTGTTTCAAAGTAATTGCGATTTGTGAATAAGCTATCTCGAAGTAATGGCAATTTGTGAATGAACTGTTTCAGAGTAATGATACTTTGTGAATAAGCTATCTCGAAGTAATGGCACTCTGTGAATGAACTGTTTCAGAGTAATGATACTTTGTGAATAAGCTATCTCAAAGTAATGGCACTCTGTGAATGAACTGTTTCAGAGTAATGATACTTTGTGAATAAGCTATCTCGAAGTAATGGCACTCTGTGAATGAACTGTTTCAGAGTAATGATACTTTGTGAATAAGCTATCTCGAAGTAATGGCACTCTGTGAATGAACTGTTTCAGAGTAATGATACTTTGTGAATAAGCTATCTCGAAGTAATGGCAATTTGTGAATGAACTGTTTCAGAGTAATGATACTTTGTGAATAAGCTATCTCGAAGTAATGGCACTCTGTGAATGAACTGTTTCAGAGTAATGATACTTTGTGAATAAGCTATCTCGAAGTAATGGCACTCTGTGAATGAACTGTTTCAGAGTAATGATACTTTGTGAATAAAGTGTTTTGAAGTAATGGTAGTTTGCAAATGTATTGGGCAGTAGAAACTCAGAGTCAGAAACACCTCAAAATAACTGCACTTTGTAAATAAACAGTACACAGCACCCTGGGATCTTCCCAGATTGGCTACACTTTGCCAAATAACTCTGTATAGTGTGAGAGACACTCTGTAATGGTGGCAATCTGTGAACAGAAACACCCAGGCACAAGAAACTTTTCAAAATGGCTTCACTTGACTGCACTTCACGAAATAGTCACACTTTGCACACAACAAACTCTTCGGAATTAATGTACAGCAATATGCACACACTGTAAGCACTTTTACACACTTTGAAATACTTTGAACAACTCTAGTTGTGCAATTCAAGGCTCCAATCAATGAAAAGTAGCAATTTGTACCAAACACAGTAATTTTCCCAAAACACGTGCAGTCGCCTTTGCTTTATTTATACTCAGTGTGCACTTTTCAGCCCTTTATGTCCTTGTGTTATATTTGTTTTGCTCATTTAATCACTTTTCATGCCCATTGTACTTTCTTGTGCTCATTTTAACTCTAAACATGCTCGTTTTACAGTTCTGAGGCAATTCTGAACACTTTATGTACTATGCTCGTTTTATTAAACAACTTGGTTTCAAAATTTTTCTGATTAATCAGCTCTTTTCTATTTCCCGTTTACTTAATAAACTTTTCTGTGCTATTCATTTGCTTAACAATACATTTTGTGCCCTTGTAATGCTCCATTTAACCTCATTCAATAAATAAATCATTTGTGTGTGTTCTCAATAAACATGATGTTCCTTTGACAAAGCCAAACTGGGATGTATCCAGTGTCTGGAGGTCTCCTATGTCCTTCTTGATAATTTATGTGATAATTCGTTCCATGGCTTTGCAAATAAGACTAGTTAGACTAATGGGTCTGTAGTTTGCAGACTCTGTTGAAGGTCCTCCCTTATGAAGTGTGATGACTGTTGCAGTCCTATAATCGCATGACACAAAGTCTGTTTTAAGACTATAGTTAAATAATGACTCCAGGGGTCCTAATAAGTCATATTTTAGAATATTCAGGAGGCATTCTGTATTGTTATCTGAGCCCACTGAGGGAGTGTTCTTGGCTTTAGTGAGCACAGCCAGTACATGCTCCCTAGTTATAGTTGGAGGAGTTATGTTTAAGGGTATTTTTTGGGTGATGGTTGGGGGTGAGAGAGGGTGGCTAAGCATTTACAAGTTTTCTCTCTCTAATAGAAACATAGGTACCAGACCAGGGGTATATTTAGGGTTTCCCATCCACTGATCCAAGTTTCACTTGAATAAGTGCTGGGATGAACTGCATTTTACATGGATGGGAAGCCCATTCCAGAGAAGGGGGAGCCTCTGAAGCTCATACCTGTTCCTCTAGTATGTCCTATTTATGTTGCACTCAAGGTTTAGGCCAGGTATTCCTGACGCTATTTATTTTATGAATGTGCAACAGATCCATTAGGGCTGGATCAGAGGATGCTTTGTAGGTCAGGCATAGGTCGCCTCTCAGCAGTCTCTAGGAGACTGAATACAAGGATAAGGCTTTGAGGTGGACTTGTCTTCTAGACCATGTATTTTTGACAGGAATCTTTGAGGATGCCTCAGCTTTTGCATATGCCTGGCCAGGTACATTCCAAAGGGGGCATTGTACTCAATGATTGGTCTTATGAGAGCAGAGTGCATGCAACAATGACATGTTTGGATCTGGATGCCATACCCTGCTTATAAGTTATGCACCACAGAATGATTTGCTTGCTACAGTAAATACACGGGGGTCAAACACCAAATCACTGTCTATAAATGTTCCCAAACTCCTGACTGTAAAGTATACTCTTTAGGGTGTACTGTCAATATAGTACTTTGCAAGGAAGGCCATCTTTCTGAAAGATACTTTGATGTACTTTTGGTATTGAGTTTTTGACCATGACTACAGCAGCAGTTATTAGTCCTTGTCAAGCCTTCTTGGAGGATATTTGTGTCTTGGGGGGATTCACTGACTGCATTCAATTTGCAATCATCTGCAGTATTGGTCAGCCTGAGTTCTTTTATGTTAACAGTGTCTATGCCAAATAGGAAAGGCCCCAGCATTGATCTCTGAGGCACCCACTAGTAACAGGCCTTTTGTTTTTTTTTTGAAGGAAGCCTCCACTGTTCTACCTTCTTGGATCCTGTTTGCAAGCCAGCTGGCTATCGAGTGTGTGATGTAGGGGATTATACCTAGTTTAGTGCGCTTTTCTAGAATGCTTGAATGGGGTATTGTGCTAAATGCCTTGGACAGGTTGAGGTAGGCAGTATTCACCATTTTCCCCTCATCCATTGCTTTGGTAACCTAATAGAAAAAAAATCCACCAGGTTGAGTAGGAAAGATCTGCCCTTTACAAACTGATTTAGGTCCAATGGTTGAAGGTTACCTATGTTGGCATTTAGGAAATCCATGATTATTCTCTTCATAGATTTGCATGTCAGGCTAGTCAGGCCTATAAATATATTTAAATTTATTCAGGTCAGTAAGTCCCTAGGTCGGTGGAAGGCCCACCCCTGTAGAGCTGGATAACTGCTGCAGTTCTAAGAAACCTGTTTGGAGGGTGTGGTTAAATAGTGCTTCCAGCTGTTCTGAGGCATCCATAGATATTATTGGGAATTGTCAATGCAGTGTTCTTGGCCATGGAGAGCACCTGCTCTCTAATGAGAATCAGGGATGTTATGGATGAGGAGTATTTCCCGAGGGAGTTTAGTGGGCAGAATGGGTAAAAATGGAGCTACATTTTTCAGGCAAGGGGGTGTGTTATATCTTACAGCTTCATATAACTGCTCAGCATGTTTGTTGTTGTGTATGTGCACTGTGTCCTTTTGTCTTGTGTAATGATACTGTTAGGTTTACAGTCGTGTTGTGTTGGTGTTATGAGCAGAGTTAAGTTTAGTTTTATGGTTAGGTTTAGCACACATGAGTCAGGTGGATAGTGGGGTGGTATTTACCCTAACCCTAACCCCAATTGTAACCCCAGCCCTGCACATTGCATTACATTACTAAAAATGCATTCTCTAACAGTACCACTACCAAATATCACTTGATCTCAGTTTTATAGATGGAACTTACTGACATAGTGCTTTTATAGCAGTTGAAAGAAGTGTTCAATGTTTTGTGATTCACTCTAAGTAGTAATTCAGTGTCTTATGAGTCTCTCTTTTGTGTTGTATCATTTGAGGGACTCTTTTTTTGTGTGTTCAACTATGTGTGATAAAATGAATTATATAATAACTGTGGGTATGTATTTGTGTGTGTGTGTGTGTGTGTGTGTATGTGTGTGTGTGTGTGTGTGTGTGTGTGTGTGTGTGTGTGTGTGTGTGTGTGTATATATATATATATATATATATATATATATATATATATATATTTTTTTTTTTTATTTTTCATTTCTTGACCGGGCTAGTCTAACTGGATATATGTCCATTATATATCTATATATATATATATATATATATATATATATATATATATATATATATGTATATATATGTATATATATATATATTTTTTTAAATGTATGTATAGATAGATATATTGACGTATAATACACACACACACACATATATATATATATATATATATATATATATATATATATATATATATATATATATATATATATATTATTTATTTATTTATTTATTTATTTTTATTTTACATTTGTTGACCGGGCTAGTCTAACTGGATATATGTCCATTTTATATATATATATATATATATATATATATATATATATATATATATATATATATATATATATATATATATGTGTGTGTGTGTGTGTGTGTGTATTATATATTTTATATATATTCCTTAATGTGTGGGTGCAGAGGGTTTGTCCCACTACAAATACAGTGTTTTAAATTTGTTTTGCTTTGTTTTTAGTTTTGTTATAGCAACATAAGTGAATATTTTATTCACTGGTATCAAAATGCTTTGCTGTTGGTGTTCTTTACAAAGTCAAAAACATTGGGTATTGTAGTTTGCCATTTTCTCAACTGTTTTGTAATCTAATAGTTGGTATATTTAAGTAGGGGAGGTGAAAAAACACTGTTTTATCTATTTATTTATTGATTTAGTTGATTACTTTGCAGTGGTTATTTAGGTTTGAATACAATGGTTAAGATATACCAAAACAGTGAATTACTAAAATTCAGGGTTTTTAGGTTCATAGGTTCATAGGAGGTATTAGGCTATCTGCTCGAAGACATTTATAAGCCTAACCAGAATGCGTTGGCTTTCGCCGCCCTCTTAGATTAGTTCCCTGTGCCTCTGTCCAACAGAGCCACTGAAGTGCAATGGCACCTGAAGGTATGAACTCATTTGACTGTGTCATGTTTTTCTGGGCTGAGAGTGAAAATACTCCACATGGATCGGTTACCAGATCGCAGACACAGTTTGTCAAATGCATCTTGATCGAACCGAAAAGTGCGAAAAGGCAAAATAGCAAAGCAGCTTTTCAGCAAATTCCATCAGGGGGTGTGGGGAGCTTTATGTAATGTTTACATTTTTTTTTTTTTTTTTGGAAAAGTGATTTTTAATCGCTGTTCTGAGGTTTTGACGCTGTAAGCTTTCAGTTACATGGGGTTGATTATTTGTCGTTCGCTTTTGTAAGCATGCGATAATATCATTTAGACCCCATGGATCAATGATCTACTCCAATTAACAATGAATTAATTAATTAATAACAACACATAAACACCACACTGTCAGTGACCAATGTTCAGGGTCAAACTGTAAACACACAAACTGTGAGGCAGAATTGTTAAGCAAGCATCCTCCCATTTTGATGCCCCGTAACAATAACCTCCATCTTAGTAATATGTACTTTGCCACAATTCTTCTATGGGAGAATGAGCAAAAGGCCTTGCTAAAGTCCAGAGAAACAACATCTGCAGGACTCTTTCCATAGTTCCACTGTCAAGTAGAATTATAAATAGATTATGTAGGTCTCACATGACTTATCAAATTATTTTGGCATCAATATTCTTCAAGCAACTTACAAGCCTTTGCCTAAGAATTTTCATCATTCTTATGGTGTTAAGCTATCTTAGGACATGATATGGCCATGTGACATATTTTATCCATGCAGTTTTCATTTGACGTAAGTTTCTAGCTCTGCTTTTTTGTCATTCATATTGAATTCCAGCATAGCATCACAGACCTAGGAATATGGCTACATCCTAAAAAAGATGAAAAGAAAAGAAAAATCACACAGCGTAAAGAAGCAGACATGGTGTTATACAGAAGCTGTGTTTGATAATGCAACGTTCTGGCTGTGATCTATTTCCATTGCTTCAACCAAAAGGACTAGTCACTGCAGAAACTTGTCAGTTCAGCATAAGAAAACTTTCCCAGGATCAAGCTCCTCCTCCTCTGCCTTTCATAATACTCTGTGCCTCCTTTCTTCTTTAGATCTCTAAGGTTCTCTTGAACAGTGAACTCCTGCAAAGAAATGCACATGCTCATGATCACACATTGCACAACTAAGCATCCAGTATATCCCAACAAAGAGCAAGGGAAGGTGGGTGGGTATGTTGCAGAAGATGGATGTGGATTATAAAGATCTGCCAATATGGTATGTACATAAATTCCGTAGCTTACACCTTCCAGCCATTCACTTCAACCATTAGACAGAGCTCCCAGTTCTTCCTCTTGGGTGATTCCCCCATTTTTTCCTCTCGGGTGATATCACAACAGAATCCCTTTCATAACTGCAGACCTGAAGGTAGATGTAGACCTGAAGATCAGATTCAGTTTATAGTGTCTTGTAGAAGGATGCAAAGAAGGCAGTGTCATGGATGTAGAAGTATTATCTACTGAGACATTCTTGAAGAAATCTGAAAGGTTATCATTGAATTATTAAATTGCTCTTTTGGCTTGTTAAGCAAATCTATTTTGTGTTTTGGCAACAAAACTTAATGCATTCAGAAAACCACACAGGTATAGTGACTTTAGAGACTTTCTGGCCCATCTTATTAGATGCATATGAAACCAACAGTTGGTCATGTTTTCTAATGTCTCTGGTTATATCCAAATAGAAATACATGTACCAGTATGTGTCCAAACAGTATAACAGATACTTACTTTTGTTGATGTATTGAGGGGAAACGGCAGGCAAATTAAAATTAATGCTTTAAATGTGTCTCTCTGACTCAGAGAGGTTATAGGTTTTTAGTCCTGTGCCACTCCTGTTAAAACCTTTATAAGACAGAATCAACAACCAGTTGTTAACAGTTAACATGCAAGGGGTATTTGACCTTAGGGTTGCATGGTAAATCTAAATTGCACTGTGCGTAATAGCCAAGTCATGCCACATGCAAATATCCAAATCATCTTTACACTAGGCAGCTACAGTTCAAATGTATTATCAATGACTCCTCAAAACCTACCTCAAACTGATCCTGGGTCTTTCTAGTGTAATCTTATTTAAAGTAATTAAAACTTGACTACAAGTACTTTTCACACACAGTAATAAATATTTTCCAAAATGGGTGTGATAAATGGAAACTCTCCATCTCTAACACCTACTCCCCAAGTTTATGGTATCACAGCTACTAGTTAGGAAAAAACACTAATAAAACAAGAGAGCATCTTATTGCTTCCCTTTAAAACAGGATAGCATTTAAATGTTTTCACTGGTAAGTATTATCGCTGAGCAGTAGTGGTGGACACTGCACATTTGGAAGGACACTAGTAAAATGGAATAATTCTTTAAGCTAATAAATAAATCACCAGCCACAAGTATTTAAAGTTCACTAATATTTTTTTACTTAGAATAAATAAGTTAAAACATTACTTTACAAATAAAATGCAAACTTACAGATCTTGTACAAGGAATTGAAAATAAGCGCTCTGCCTCTCTGATATACCTTATCCTTCCCAGTGTCTCTCCCTGCCTTGGCTGCATCTAGGCTAGTGGCCATTTTCTTTATTGTGGCACTTTCACGAATATCTCGCTCTATCTTTCCCTACTTTGCTTTCCTCCTCTCGATCTCCTGCTCTTGTATATCTTCCTACCTAGGTCCCTCCTTCTTACTGTAGTTATACCCTATATCTAACTATTGGGACTACCTTCTCTTTGGGACTATCTTCTCCTCTCCTCCATTTGTTAGTATACTCCCTTCCGTTTCTTACCTTGCTCTCACCTATTCCTTACTCCTCCCCCCCAGGTACTTCCTTTGCGAGGTCTTAAAATCCCTCCCTATCCCCAGGACGCCATCTTTACCCGTATCCTACCTCGCTGCTGCTGTGACTGTGGCTGAGCTCTCCTAGGTAAATAGGTATCATGAGTGTATGTATTTGGTCTTTAATTGTATCCTCCCTTGTAATACTCTATGATTTACTAAATGGTATTTTGCACTCGCTGCCTTCCTTGGCCGCTAATATGTTAGCGTTTGTTTGCTGTTGGGTTTACTCGCCAAATTCACCTTCATGTTGATCGCTTACACTGCACTGTGTATGGCTTCTGTTTTGACTTGGTGAATGGTGAATAATCACCTTCTGCACATAGTTCTTTTTAAAGTATTTTGTGCTGTGAATTGCTTTTTATCTGTTGTCGCCGGGTTAAGTGACTGCCATGTGTATCCTGAGTTTATTCTTTATGTTAACTGTTGAGCGAGGTTGTTTCTCTTGAGCATTTTAAGTTCTATATTGCCTTTGGATTGTGATTTCAAATGCTGTTATTTCTGCAGGTATACTGCTGAGATTGTGTACTGTTTAATTAATTACAGCTATCCAGCGTTAGCATGTCAGCCTGATACTTCATGTACATTAGAACATGTAGCGTTATTTTGCTGCTTACTGATTGAGTTACTGCTCTTAGTTATTTCTTAAAGAGTTCTGGGTTGTGGATTTCTATGTCTTCTGCTGTCGCCATTACTGCTGTTTGCATCATTAATATTTGGTTCATATCTTACTGCTGAACTTAGTTGCTTATTTTGGGCTTTTGAGCTATTTGTTGTCCTGTGACTGTGAAATACAAGTGCTGTTATTTCAGCTGCTCTATCTGCTGAGAATTGAGCACTGTTTTCTCATTCACAATGCACCTAGTTGGTCGTAACCTTTACTCTGTAAAGGCTAAGCAGTTAGCGTGTCAGCCTTATACTTTATGTCCAACAGTACACGCTGATGAGTAGTCATTAGCGATCTTTGCTAGACTATTCAGTGCCTCCTGACCCCACCCTTACCCCTCCGAGGATGATTTTTATGGGTAACTTATGACCCCAGCTTTTTGTTACATTATTATCACAATTCCTCTCTGTTTGGGTTACTATTGTATATCTACTCTGTATTAGGCCCTGCCTCACTTGTTTTATGGGAACTGTGTGTTAGTATAGGAAGTGGCCTAACACGTAGACTGGCCTTAGGCCATACTTGCATCTTGGCCTCCTTTACTCAGCACCTTCTCCTTACTACAGTAATGGATCAATGTGCCTGCCTATGAGGAAATACCTTGTGCTTCCATGAAACTGTTTAGAATATTATAGAGATTTAACTAGACCTGGTGTTTTTACCCAGACTGCTGCAACTTTCTTATTGTGGATATGCACATGATTTAACTGTTACAATCCTCAATCTGTGTTTTCTATGTAATGAGCATTGCCTAATTGCATATTTTCTTGTATTGTAATGTGGTATGACATAGAGCAGTGGATTAGTCTACTGTATCTGTGTGTCTGGTTACAGCTTTAGTTTGTCAGTATTGTATTTTACTTACTTGTTGTTATTATCTCCCTTTCTTTTCTCCTGCTCTAGCTAACTCTCCTGCCTAACCCAGCGTCTGTTTGCCTGGGCTGAACTTCCTCTCCACTATATGAGGGTACTTTCTGCATACAACCCTTGAAAGCTCTGGACCCTGCACTCTTCTACAAACTCACTACCTAAAGCTCTAAGAGAGTATGTTTAATTAATTTGTTTATGGTCTCTTCCTAATTTTTATCTTGTGCTGTTTTGGTTTGCTCCCACCTAGTCTCCTAGCAGCAGCCCCCCCTATACCCCTTACTCTGTTTAATCTTCCTCTCTGTCCTTAGTGTTGTACTTAGCCTGTACTCTCCTCCCAGTAGTGTTTGTCTTTTTCTTTCCTACCCCTGAACCTTGTGACTCCTCTCTGTACCTTGACTTCTGTGTCCAGTAGGTATCACTCTGTCCACTCCAAGACCTACAGAACTGGATATTTCCCATCCATATTCTTCCTACCCTCACCTTCTCACCCTTTTCCTTTCCATCTCTGAAGTGCTCTGTGACCCACTCCTTCTCTTTCTATCTCAAACCTTCTCTTTGCTAACTTTCTCTGTTACTTTTTCCTTCCTCTCTCTCTTCTGTCTCACTCCCTCCCTACCCCCAATTCCCACCCACCCCAGGGTCCTAACCTTATACTTCCCTAACCACACCCACTTACTCTAACATCCCTTCCTGTTCTTTCCGCCAAAACTTAACCCTCCCATCCATACAAACTCTTCCACCCCCTCTTCTTTCTCTACTCCTAAAACCTTCCTACTCTCCTATAACTAATTTCTCTCCTCTTCTACACCTAACCTTCTGCTTATATACCTTTAGTCTCTGTACCTACACGTTGTATTCTCTCTTCTTACCCCTTCATATCCACACACTACTTCTTTCCTTCCTTCCTCCCTGTACTCTACCTAAAACTTTCTCCTCTCTCACCCTCTCTTGTTCAATTAAATTATAACTTCCCTTACCTCACCACTCCTACAAATGGCTCCATACACACCCACCATGGTAATATTCTTACCATTATTCTGTACCTCTCTTTATTCTTCTTACCTTCTTACCTTCTTTGAACACCCACTTATTTACCAGCCAGAACTTATAAATAAACATACAGCTATCTTCCACACCTCTCTTACCTCCTTCTTAAATTCCACATCCTCCCCTAACTATCACCTTCCTAAATTCCATAGGCACTATCATCTTACCTACACCTTTCCCTCTGATAAAAAAATGAAACAACTAACCCGTCTTAAAAGTAATCTCACACCCAGACCTAATACTCCAACCCTACAAGATGGTGATATTCACCCCAATCCAGGCCCATCAAATCCCTCCCCTCAAGTATCTAAGCCTAACCTCAACAACACCCTTCTCATAGGTCATCTAAATATACGAAGTATAAATAACAAAGTACCCTATTTACATGCCCTGTTAGATATTCACCACTTTGACATTCTGTGCCTCTCAGAAACCTGGCTAAAACCAGCCACCAAAGACACGGAAATTATACCCCAAGGCTATAATATACATAGGCTTGATCGTAGAGCTGCTTAAAGGTGGTGGTGTGGCTATTCTATTTAAGAACCATCTTAGCATCTCCACCCTCCCAGCCTGCCCAACCCAAGATCCTAATGTTGAAGCCATCATCACTAAACTTCAGTTAAATGCTCAAAAAGCCCTGTACATCATCTGTATGTACATACCTCCAGGCAACAACATACCAATCTTAGAAAACTTCCTTAGTTGGACTTCCACAAACTTCCCCCAAGAAACTATAATTCTGGGCCTTTTAATATAGACTGGAATACTATTAGTAGCAACAATCCTCCTGTCATATAAACCTATATAGTTTTACACAATCCATTACCACCACTACTAGGTTTAATAAACCAATAAGAAACAGAGTATCTTAGACTGGATACTCATAAACAAAGTTAATGTCTCTTACAAAGTAGGAACTATGCCCGATGACCTCAGTGACCACTGCCTAACCTATATCTCCAGAGTCAAGACCGACTATCTAAACTCTTCCTAACACTAGAATAATACGCTCTACCAAAAACTTTAACAGTGATTTGTTTCAAAAGGATCTCAAACATGTAACTGGAAACTCTTAAAATCACTTCCTCTTAATGAAGCAGTATCATTCTTTAACTCAACCTTCCATTCCATTTTGGATAAACATGCCCTACACTCTATTAGAATGAAGTCTAATACAGCCCCATGGCTCTCTAAGGAAACAAAGAAACTAATTCACAGTAAAAATAAAATTTGGGCCAAATGGAGACACCACAGAATCACCTCTGATTTTCATCATTTTGCAAACTTAGAAATCTCGCAAAAAGCAATTATCTCTGACAAAAAGAACTATTACTGTGATCTTCAAACAACCCAATTATACAAGCCAAAACAATTCTGGTCCTCAATCAATAAACTCCTTTCTCCTGGTTCAGCTAAAACTCCTCCCTATAAACGCAAAACCCAGACAACCCTAGCCATACTGCTAACGCCTTCAACACCTTTTTATTGAAACCATTCAATCTCTTGCTAGACAACTGAACACCAATAACTTTTACCCTCCAAATAATCTTATGGATTCATCCCAAAACTTCACTCTTCATCCAATCCCTACCTCCTTCATCTATAAGCTTATTCTTAAACTTAAACCCTGTACCCCTCTGCTGACAAACTCTCTCTTTCTTCAAAAGGCTGCTAAACAGATTGCATACCCTATATCTTTACTCATTAATAGGACTATCCAAGAAGGAACCATACCAGATATATGGAAAATCTCTCATATCATCCCACTACACAAAGGTGGAAACTCTATTGACTTTACTAACTTTAGACCTATAGCTCTTCTCTCTCCTCTTGTTAAGATTATGGAGAAATGCATTCATCAGCAACTCATACATTATCTCTCTTCTCACAACATAATTGCCAACTGTCAACATGGCTTTAGGCCCCACCATAGCACCTCCACTGCCCTCCTTTCTTTCATGGATACTATCAACAACTATCAAACTCCAACATCTTCTCATCTGCTCTATTTATTGACCTCTCCAAAGCATTTGACATGGTGAACCACTCTTCCCTTATTAATATACTTAAATCCCTCTCATTTGATAACCTGGCTTTAAAATGGTTTACCTCCTATCTTAACAACAGACATCAAGCCGTCCTTTGGGACAATCATATCTCTTCTCTATTGCCTGTTTCAATTGGAGTACCACAGGCTCTATCCTAGGTCCACTTCTCTTCTCCCTATACATAAACGATCTCAACACAGTCATCCCTCAAGCTACCTGCATCCAATATGCCGACGACTCAACAATCATTTGCTCAGCATCCACCCCACAGAACTACTGTCTCTAACTCAAACTACCTTTAACACTGTAGAAACTTGGTTTACTAGACGATACCTCCTCCTTAATGCTAACAAAACAAAACTTCTCCTTTTTTCTCCTACCACTCGAGCCTCCCCATTAAACTTCAACATTTTGTCTAATGACTCTACTGTTATTTCTCCTGACACAACAACTAAACTGCTAGGAATTACCATCGACAACAATCTGACTTTTGATCAACACATCAATAACACCATCAAAACTGTTAATAAAAAAATAGGATCATTATACCGTATCAAACCTTTTCTCACACCTTCTACCAGAGCTACCTTTTCTCACACCTTCTACCAGAGCTACCATTGCCCACTCCCATCTTATATCTACTCTCTTCTACGCCTCACCAATCTTCACTAACCTTAAGAAGGCCAACCTAAATAAACTTGCAACTTGTTATAATAGCATTGCCCGATTTGCCACCAGCAACCCTTTCAAAACACACCACTGTCACAACCTAAAACTCCTAGGCTGGCTTGAGCTACAAAACTGTCTTTTGATCTCACAACTTACCATTGCTCACAAGATACTCTATCAACCTTATAACACCCTATACTTTCTCAACTCTTAATCCCTTACAATAATCTTACCTCCCTTCGATCTTCTTCCAAACTCATGACTAAATCAGTAAAGTCCCATAACCTAGCTGGTGACTCTTTTCACTAATACTATAGGAAGGATATGGAATCAGCTACCCACTGATATCACTCTAACTTCCTCCTTACCTCTGTTCAAACAAAAATCAAACTGTATTTCCAAAATCACTGGCTCTGTTCCTGTTGGACTCCTGACTAATTTCTTCCTTCACCTCCACCACTAGAACTCTACACTTTACTTAGTAAATATACTTACTCCTACTTCTTATTGCCCTATTACTAGCCTCTCATGCTCTAACCTACTCTTCCTTTCTCTCTCCCTGTCCTCTTATACACATTCTAACCCTTCTCCTCTCCAGACTATTTCTTCTTTCCCTCTTCCTCCTTTTTATTCCTGTTTTACTTCTCTTCTTCTTATTTCTTTGAAACCTTCTTGCTAATCCTAATTTTTCATAATGCTTTATACTGAACAACAATTTTGTAATGCTTTTTACTTAACAACAATTTTTTTATTATAGTATGTTCCTTAGATACTTCATGTATATTTATTTTTTTGTTTATTCATGTTACTAAATGATAATTCACTTTGTACTTAATTATGTACTCTGTAAATTGTCCCATTGAAATATAGATGAGTGGAGCTTTTCACTGAAAATGGACATATATCCAGCTAGACTAGCCCGGTTAACAAATGTAAAATAAAATAAATAAATAAATAAATAAAATAAGATTTCAGGTTCGGAAAACACTCATTATTGACTAACTAGTCACTAACTACCTTAACAATATAATTTATTTATTTATTTATTTATTTTGCATTTGTTGACCGGGATAGTCCGACTGGATGCATGTCCATTTTCAGCAGAGGCCCGGGGAGAAAAGCTCCAAGGGTAAACAGATACAGCATTACATAATACAAGCATTACATTTTACAAACAGACTATTTACAGAGATTACATAAGTAAGCAAGTTAAACAAGTTCCACAGGTTACAGTTAATCCTGAGCACAAGTCAGGATTAAATTAAATTACACAGTAAACTGATTAACAGATTTTTACACATTCTAGAGAGAGTTAGCCAGGCTTGATACACTGACATAGCCAGTTAAGTGACAAATGTTGTTTGAGTCTAGTTTTAAATTGACCTAAGGTGGAAAGTAAGGTAATATCAGCTGGAAGTGAGTTCCAGGATCTACTTACAGAGTTTGCAAAGAGAGAATCACCGGCTGTGTTATTAATTTTGCTAGTCTGAATTAGTAGTTTGTTAGAGGATCGAAGCGGTCTAGGATTGTTATAGGGGGTGATAATGTTTTTAAGTGCAGAAGTATTGTCCGGATTATAGAGGATTTTATAGGCCATAATCAGTTGGTTATACTGGATTGGGCTGGGTAGTCCAAGCCACCCAAGCTGATTTAGATTGATGCAATGATGTGTCCTAAAAGGCAGCCCAGTGGCAAACCTGGCAATGTGGTTGTAGCAAATTGAGAGTTTGTTAAGAACAGTCTTGCTTAAATTCGAGAATAGAGGGGATGCATACAGAAGGGTTGAAAGAAGGTGAGAGCGAGCTATGGCAATTTTAGCTGGAGGGGTTAGGAAGGCTTTTATTCTGTAAAGTGACCATAGCTTTTTATTGATGGTTTTGATAGTTTGGTTAACATGTAGGTCAAATTTTAGATTATTGTCTATGATGACACCTAATAGTTTTGTAGATGGGTCAGGGGAGATTATTGCGCCATCATTTGATTTTATGGTAAAGGTGAAAGTGGTAGACCTATGTGTTGGTGAAAATAACAGTATTTTAGTTCTTTGGGGGGATTTAGGATCAGACGATGTTCAGAAAGCCAGTTTTCTATGGTATTAAAGGTGGTCTGGGTAGCTGACCATAACTCTATTGGAGATGTGGCTGAGCAAATCAAAGTAGAGTAATCAGCATATTGGATACAGCTGACTTTTGGGATGACAGTATAAAGGTTGTTAATGAAGCTGGAGAACAGCAAGGGCCCTAGTATAGAGCCTTGCGGTACTCCAAGGGTGTTAGGTAGAAGGTTAGAGAGTTTGTTCTGCCAGAGGACAGCCTGCTGTCGACCATTCAGGTAGAAGTGAAACCATTGGAGGTCTCCAGTATCTAGACAGAATGTTTGCAGGGTGTGGATTAAAAGTTGGTGATCAACCATATCAAATGCCTTGGAAAGATCCAAAAAGAGGGCTGAGGATATATAATTATTGTTGCGATTATGGTTTATGGTGTTAGTAAAGGCTAGGAAGGCTGAAGTAGTGCTGTGATGAGGATGGAAGTCATGCTGAGTGTCTGCCATAAGGCGATTTTGGATTAGGTGGTGCATGAGTTGTCTATGAATACATTTTTCCATAATCTTTGCAAATGGAGAGAGTATAGCTATTGGCCTATAATTGGAGAATTCAGTAGAGCTGCCTCCTTTGTGAAGTGGGGTTACATAGGATATTTTCCAGATGGTGGGAATTTTAGCTTCTACTATGGTTCGATTGATTAGTATTGAGATGGGGTAAGCAATAGCATCAGCTGATTTTTGTAGGTACTCGGCAGGGAGTTGATCAGCAGAAAGTGTAGTGGGTTTTAACTTTTTGATCAAGGTACAGATAAGTGAAGTGGTGACTGGTTCAAAGCTGAGCATGAGTAGGTTTCTAGGAGTGCTACTTTCAGGACCAGGGGAGCTAGGAGGTAGTTGGCTAGCTAGGGCTTGAATTGTCGCAGTAAAAAATTGGTTAAAACTATCAGAAACATCTTCAGGGGTTTTATCAATAGTAGTAGCAGGGATTGGGGTTGAAGTTTGTCCAGGATGTAGTAGATTATTTAAACCTGCCCAAAACTTCTGAGGGTTATTTTGATTTACTGTCTGTAAATTACAGTAGTATTGTTTTTTGTCTTGTAAAATTTATTTTTTGGTTTCGTTCCTGGACTGCCTGTATTTAATGTGATATTGAGGGTCTTTAGAAGAATGCCATAAAGCCCATGCTTTGCTTCTAAGGGTAATTTTGAGTTTAGACTCTATAGAAAGCCATGGTGCAGTTTTTGCCTTGGTTCTCTTTGAACGAACAGGTGCATGCAAATCAAGGATCTCAAGGAATTTGTTGTTAAAGTATGCTACTGCTTCCTCTAGGGGAGGTGTTTTAGAATAGACCAATTACATGAGTTTAGTTCTTGCTGGAATTTGGCAGGGTCAAAGTTTTTATTGTTTCTAACCTTTCTGAGTAAGGGTTGTTGGGAATTAATGGTTTTGTGCTTAATTACATATGTGAGAAGGTGATCGCTTAGGCCATTAAGGAGGGTACCAGAGGTGTACAGTTGGGGGTGACTGTTTATGAGTACCCAGTCAAGTATACTTTCTTTTTGGTTGGGTTTACCTATCCTGGTAGGGGTGGATATGATTTGTGTAAATGCATGCAGGTTAATATGGGTGGTTGGGGATTCTGAGGAACAGGTGCCCCAGTCTATGTTAAAGTCTCCAAGTAGTAGGGTTTCTTGGGGATAGTGACATGATAGCCAGTGCAGGATATCTTCAAATGTAGATATATTGTTACCTGGGGGAATGTACATACAGATGATATTAATGCATTTATTTTTATTAAGTTGCAATTTGGTGGCAAGAATCTCTGAGTTATTAATCTGAGGAGGTTGTATTACATCTATGGTGACATTCAACTCAGATTTATAGAGTACAGCTACCCCACCCCCCTTCTCCGAAGCACGATCCAGCATGTGTATGTTGTACCCAGGTGGTAACACTTCATTGTCTTTAGTGTTAGGTTTTAACCAGGTTTCAGATAAACAGAGAATCTCAGGGGAGTGGACATCCAGAAGTGCATGCAATTCATATACCTTGTTATTAATGCTTCTAATATTGAGATGACAGACTAGGAGAGAGTTAGTTAGTCTATTAGTTGTAGGTTTGAAGCTTAGATTGCAAGTACAGGGGGTATGTGTATCTGAAGTGAGTGGGCCAGGGTTGGGGTGAATATCACCACCAAGTACTAGGTTGAGTCTATACTTGGTGATGAACTTCAGGAATTTGTTTATTAGTTTGTGGTAGTGTTTGGATCTAGAGCTAATGTGCCTGGGGTTGAGATGTTGATAGACTGAACAAGATGTTGGATAGGATCTGGTACTGTAAGTATGGTTGAAGGTGGAAGGATTTACAGCTGGGGTGATAGTATGACCTTTTGGGACCTGAAATCCCATGAGAAACTGGTTTTCATACAAGGTAAGGAGGTATGGTGTGAACAAGAGGGGTAGTAAAGAGGAGTATATCATTATCTGTGATTCAGCTAGTGAGTTAAGGAACTGTTTTACCTGGTGATGCAACACCAGAAGATAGAGTGGTGAGGTCAGGGTACTGGAAGGGGGATGGGAGAATGCCAGATGACAGCTAATAGGTGCTATTAAAATGTAGGTAGTAAAATTGGGGTGAGTGGAATTATCCCAGATGAAAGCAGATAGGATCTAGAAAGTGGGGGAGTGGCTATAGTACTATAAATTTAGAGGTACTGGGGGCGGGAGGGAATATGTGCACTTACTATGTGGCTTTTAGAATCAGAATTCTTATAGTGTTAAGCTATCTTTGGAAATGACATGGTTATGTGACATATCTCATCCATGCATCCATGCACTCATGAATTCTTGGTCACTATCGAGACTTGATAAAAAGTTGAGCTTTGTCCCAAGTTTATCCTACAGCAAATGAATCTGGTAATCGAATTGCAGTAATTCCTTCAATTAACAGCCTTTATCTGCTTATCCATGTCCAAAACAGGATTTCCTGTGATATTTGCTTTGATATAAGTTTCTTAAGATGCTTTCTTGTTTCCACAGTTACTTTTCTCAAGGGAATGATAAGATTTTGCAAACCAGAGTCCAAATAAGGAAAATTTTAGCCTAACTCAGCATCCATAATAATTATCCTTGCAACAGGATGTACATTGTGGAGCAAGGCTTAGTATCTTTTTAAAGTTATAATATACTTACACAGTGGCAAATGCCATTATATACTATTTTACATGTTTCACATATTATGTTACTTATATGGTGAGTACAAAGTAACTTCTTTTATTTGTACATTTTGAATGATTATTTGCATTTTTCAGTTTGATACAATTTGCTACAATTTACTGCCATTTTGGGCATTGAGATGACTCCTATAAATATTGTAACCATTTTGTTGAAAATATTATTTTCTAACTTTGTTTTGTAACTACCTTGTTCTATTGTGCATTGGAGCTTTTCACCCCAGGCCTCCACTGAAAATGGGCTCTGTTCAGCCCAGTGGACTGTCCCGGTAAACAAATGTCAATAAATAAATTTAATAAACTTTGTGTGCAATTTCCTATGAAAGAATAGTAAAATATTTATCACAATTTTCCTTACAGTCTCTGTTGCTACCTTGGACATGAAAGATAGCTTAATCAGCAAGGAGGCTGTATCTTTGTGAAATATCAGGCATGAGGGTTTGAAATTCACATCCTGTAACTCAGAAATCCTTTTTTGCGGGGCGTGGCCAAGGATGAACACAGGATAGCAGCAGATTTCTTCAGCTCCACCAACTTAACTGCACTGACAAAAAATAATTACTTTAAAAATCAACTAATGAAATAATTTTCTTTCTAAATACGTTTGGAATATCAGTTTCTTGAATAATATCTAAAAAAGAAAGAAAATTTCAATAATTTTCCTGTCAGAAATCATCTTGGAAATTTCTCTTTCATCACCTCTGTTCAAAATGAGTTCCAGTAAGGCAAACAGTCAGGATTCCAGCATCAAGAAAGAGCTTCAGTCTCTGATATCTACTA
The DNA here is from genome assembly GCF_019279795.1 of Protopterus annectens. NCBI lineage: Eukaryota > Metazoa > Chordata > Ceratodontiformes > Protopteridae > Protopterus > Protopterus annectens. Next base: position 1,780,665,750 of record NC_056744.1, on the reverse strand, counting down.
TTCAGCAACTAACAACCAAAATGGACAAACTGGATACTAAAATTGATAACTTCATAGAAAAAACTACAAAACAAATGGATTTGTTACATCAAGACTTGCAACAACAGAAGGCTCAGATTACAGGCATAGAAGAGATTGTTAATGATATGGAGAACAAAATCCAGGAAGAAGAAATTAACATTGAGTTTTTGCTGAAGCAGAACACACACCTACAATCCAAACTTGATGACCTGGAAAACAGATCTAGACGCAATAATATTAGGATTTTTGGACTGCCAGAAAATATAGAAGGTAACAACATTACTTCCCTTTTAAATACTTGGCTTCCCAAAACTTTAGACTTGTCAGAAGCATTTTCTTTTGGTATTGAAAGAGCCCATAGGTCCTTATCTAATTTTAACTCTAACAAAAGTATCCTAGATCAGTTATAGTAAGATTTTTATCATCTTATGACAAGGAGATGGTATTAAAATCTGCATGGGCTAAAGCACCTATTAAAATTAATGAGGCAACTGTGCGTTTTGACAATGACTATTCTTCCTTGGTAATAACTAAAAAAAAGTTTTTTTGCCATTAATAAGAGAGCTTAAGAAAGCACAGTTCAAAACCTACCTTTTATTTCCTGCCAAACTAAAAATCTTTTTACCTGATGGCCCTAGAATTTTTGAAGACTTGGACTCTGCTTTGCTGTATATTAAAAAAAAATAAGATATTAGATAAAATAGAAGATATGGAATGGGCAAGTCCTTCGTTAAAGAGGATGGCAACAGGAACTTCTTGGAAGACTTCAGAGAAGCAAAAAAGACTAAAAAACAAATGACATGTTCTATATCTTTTTTCTTTCCTTCTCTCTTAATCTCTTCAAATACAGTTACTGCATCTCCAGAAAGCCACAAATATTTTAAAGATTTATTCAAAGTTATTTTTCTGTGTGCAAAGAACTGTTTTTGTTTCATAAATAGTCAAACTCTCCGAGGAACAAATAACATGCTAGCAATCAACTTGTTTCTCTTTGTGATAAAGAGACCTAAGGTTAGTAATCTGATACATTTTCTTTCTTTTCTTGTTTTAAATAATGGCATTCTTTATAAACTATGCATTTAGTGAGGGGTGGGGGAGGGCAAGGAGAGAAGTATGATCAAAAATATGGAAAAAGTGAAATAATAACTTATTAGTTCTTTCAAACTATATATGCTGTTTAAACACAGTTGCTAAATATTATATCATGACTTTATTGCTTATACATGATTACAAATAATATGTCATGATATAATTGCAAATAATTAGAACTAAAATAGTTGTAAGTAATATGTTTCATGTTTAACTTTATTAATACAAACAACAAGTAATATTTCTTTGTAGATACTCTTTGTAGCTTCCTTTTTCTTTCTCTCTCTTTCTTTTTTTTCTCTACTCTTTTCCTTTTCTTTTTTTTTTCTCTCTCTCTCTTTCTCTCTTATAAGTACAGTTATATGCTTCTGATAATACTGATATATGTATATAATAAGATTTGTATGAGAAAATGAAATGGGGCATATAAAAATAAGTTGTATAATATGTTAAATAACTGTAGGCTTGGTTTCACTGTCATAGAGACTGTAATGACTTGTAAAATACTTCGCAAAGGTTTTGCACTGTTTAGTTTCATTTGTATTACTAAATGAATGTCAGTCACTTGTATTTACTAAAATTCCGCCAGAATGTTAAGGAGACAATTTGGGATGTGGGTTACCTCGTGAATAGTGTCCTCGAGTTGTTTTAAAAGCTTCAACACTCAGAATACACACAGAGAAGCTGAATGCAGTCATTTTGAACTTTGACCCTGATTTCACACTGACACATCGCAGATTCAAGAAGAACACTGTTCCAGGAAGTAGAACTGCTGTAAATGCGACTTTGTGATGAAAAACGAACTTTATGACATCTAAATGTGAGTTATTCTTTATAACAACTTACTTATTTAAGATGTAATTTATAAAATATGAAAGTTATAATGATTTTAAATGATTCAGTATGCCATAGTAAGCAAGTGAGATATTTTAGAAGGCATAGAAGGTAAAACATATATACACATGTTTTTGACAGCTTACATGACTGCAACATATTATTGTATATAAATACTTATGATTTAAACATATATAATGTTATAAATCATTTGACTTATCTAATTGACAAGCACAAGTATCATTATGATTATATCTTAGGAGAAACTGTCATGTGACATATTTTAAAGCAGCAGTTCAGATATATAAAATACAGATGGCTTTCTTCAAAATGATTATGTATAACTAGGAATTTACATTGCTGTGCAGTATGACTTGTAAACATATGTATGAGTATAAATATTTTATTTACTGGCAATAATAAGTTTGAGAAGAAAGCTTTGGTGCAAGTAATTTAAAGTTTTTAAAACTGTTAACTGCATTTCTATGGGAGAAAGTAGGAATACCATAATATATGTAATGTCTGAACCATTATAGCCTAAGTTATTGAATCCAAATGAACATAAGAACTTATTTTTACAAACTTTTAATAAACTAATATATAGATATGCCCCTTTTTTTTTCACTCTCTCTTCCTTTCTCTCTCTCTCTCTTCTCAGTTCCCATTATCAAGTTTATTAGAATGCTATTTTGATTATGAGTGTATTTTACAAAATAGATGTACATAGTAATATGAACTGTTTCTAAATGTTCTTATTTGTTTATATGAAGCTGATTTATAAATTGTTTAGCTTTGTCTTACTAGATAATCTAATTATATGAGGTTAACTTTAGTTAATAATAGTTAGTATTGAATTGATATGGTGGCAGCTGAGGTACTGCTGCTTAGGATAGGGGGATAACTTGAGTGGTATGTGCTACTCAAAGTTGGAGTTCTTAACTCCAGGCTGGGTGCAATGTTTAATCCTAATATTATTTTCACCTGTTTATTGTTGTTTGTATATAGTTCTGACATCCACAACACATTTTATAAACTTATTGTGACTACAAATAAAAGTGAAGCTTATACAAAATCCCATAAGATTTTCAATAAATACAGCTATAATTAATGGTACACCTAAAGGAGGAGGTATAATATCATTTATTTTGTTAATTGTTATTCTGATTATATGTTTTATATGTTTATAAAAGCTAAATGATTTCTCTAAAAGGATGGACTGAATAACCCATGTAAAAGGGCAAGTTTAATGAGATACATTAATTTGCATAGGGCCAACTTAGTATTCCTTCAAGAAACACAACTCCTGAAAAAGGATATTGATAAATTAACCACTAATAAATATACAGTCTTGGTTAGTTCAGAACACACTCAGAAAAAAGAGGAGTGGCTATTTTATTGAATAAAAGTATGCCCATACCTAAAACTATTAAGTCTTATAAAGATGATAAAGGAATGTTTTGTATGGTTACAATACAGATTAATGGAAAGACATATACATTAATCAATGTATATTGGATACCAGAAATTGGCATTAATACAGTGAAACACCATCTCAGTAAGATCATATCATTTTCTATAGGAGATATTATTTTAGCAGGTGACTTTAATTGTATCCTACATGAAAAAGATACTACTACTATAGGAAAAAGGAAAATTACATCTAATGCAAAACATTTAAAGGATTTTGTTAATTTATATCATTTGAATGATATTAATAATCAGATAGATTCAAAATCATTACCATACACTTTTTTTCTAACAGATATAAAACTTATTCAAAAATAGATAGAGTCTTTATTTCTAACCAGATAGTTACAGACTTAATTAATTCTAAAATCATTTTGTGTCCTATATCAGATCATAATTCAATTGTCTTTGAGTTTATGATAAAAAATACTTACAATGTTCAGATCAAAAGGATACCAGCATACTTAACTCAACTAAAAGACTATAAAGATTATATACTTTCAGAAGTGCAACATTTTTTAGACTTAAACAATACACCTGAAGTCTCCATTGTTTATGTTTGGGATGCTTTCAAATCATATTTATATGGACAAAGTATCAGATGGTATAATAATAAAAGGAAATCTTGGGACAAGGAATTACTAGATATTCAAAGCAAATTAGACTCTTACAAACATAATAATAAAGAAAATATTATGGACAAGAAAGTCATTGAAGAAATAAATAAATTAAATGAGAAATACAAAGAAATTTTAACTCATAAAGTTAAAATAACATTAGAGAAATATAAGTTTTTGTCTTACTCAATAAGTCCCAAATACTTACATAGACTTAAAAATAAAACAAAAAGGTTGACTAAACAAAATCATATCAAAGAAATTTTCTCTCCAAGGAAAAAGAAGAATGTTTCTAGTTTACCAGAAATATTAGATGAATTTAGAAATCACTTTCACAAAATTAATCATAATAACATTAACATGGAGCCTAAAGATAAAATAAAGAAATTTATAACTACAAACATGAACAAAACACTTAATAAACAACAGACTAAACTAATGGATAAAAATATTTCATATACAGAGGTTATTACACAAATAAACAAGCTTAAATCAAACAAAGCACCAGGTAATGATGGTATTATACCAGAGATCTATAAAATTCTACCCAAAAGTACTTACTCATTAATACATAAGGTTTTTATTTTGGCCCAAAATGAGTTAACAACTCCCCCATCTTGGCAATACACATTTATTTCACCAATTTTAAAACCCAATAAAGACCCAACCAGATGCACTTCATATAGACCTATTTCATTACTTAATGTTGACTATAAAATGTTTATGAGTATTTTTGCTGATAGATTAAAGACAATCATCCCAGGCATTATAGATATAGACCAGACAGGCTTTATTGTAAATAGAAATACTTTTGATAATATTAGGAGAACTTTAACGTTAATTGATTTTGCAAATAGGAAAAAGAAAGATTTAACACTTATTAGTCTCGATATAAGTTCAGCATTTGATTCAGTAAGTTGGGACTACCTGTTTACCTTACTGAAGTGCACAAACTTCTCAGATGCATTTGTAAATCTAATTGAACATCTATACAAAGGAACATTGGCTTATATTAAGATAGGAACATATATCTCACAAAAAATACCCATTTTTAAAGGTACAAAACAAGGGTGTCCACTCTCTCCACTATTATTTACTTTAATAATGGAGCCTTGGGCTAATTTGATCAGAAACAGTACTGATATAGAATGATTTGATATAGATGAAAATACAATATCTAAAATTCAACTTTTTGCAGATGATGTTCTAATTACATCAGCTGGATCTAACTCTTCTATGCAGTCCTTATTTGATAAAATGATGGATTTTAAAAATATCTCTGGTTTAATATTCAATGAAGAAAAAACTAAAATATTACCAATATACACACGAAAAAATGTCCTCATTAATGATTTTAACAAATATATACCCAACTCAGGTCAGATAACTTACTTAGGTATAATATTAACTAAAGATATCAAATCTATTATACATAATAATTATAGTACTTGTCTTCTTAATATACAAAATCTTTTCAATAGCTGGAACAATATGTTTTTTACCATGGAAGAGAGACTCACAGTTATTAAAATGATAGTATTCCCTAAGATATTATACTTAATACAATCAATAATACTCCCACCTACAAAAATAATTATTAAGAAATTGAATTCACTAATGTTAAATTTCTTATGGGCACCTAATAGACCTAGGATTGCATTAAAGAAACATACTAATAGCTGGTCTCAAGGGGGCATTTCATTTCCAGACTTTAATTTATATACTATCTCTTCTATTATAAAAGTTATTACTTTGTTAATAGACCAGTCATATGTTGCAAGATGGAAAGATTACTGGGAACTAATTAGCATTCACTTCATGAAAATCTCTTTAATACATAAAAATACTATTGTAAATAACCCCATGTTATGGTTACTAAAAGAATTCTGTACTTCATCCATTACACCAAAATATGTAGTTAGTTACCCATTAAACATTATTATCAGTTATCGTAATTTTATATTCATGCATCCTAAGTATAAGGAATGGAATTTTATTCTATTCCCTATAATGTATACACAAGGTATGCTTTTGTCAACCACCTCTGAAAGAACTCTTTTAGTCACAGAGAATGATCTAAAGTATTGGTATCAGTTGCTCTCTGATAATAAAGTAAAAAATTTAGACTTCTTAAAGCAAGAATTTGATTTGAGAGGAACATGTTGGTTAGAAATTCAGACTTTTAGACAACATCTTATTAATAAAATTGATTTAATGTCTTTAACAGTTAAAGAATCTGTTCCAATACTGATTGATTACTTGATATTAAATTTACAACATAGAGTTTCTGATAAAGGTAAGCTCTCATACATACATAAAATTATCAGAGAAGAAACTCATTACAGTTCAGATACCTATTAGAATTATTTCATTTCCATTAATGGTGAATCACCAAAACAACAAGATAAACAATATATATTGGAATCTGCTTATAAAACTACTTCTTCCATTAATTGGAGACTTTTACTTGGAAATTTTTACATAGATCCTTCTATACACCTTTAATGATGAATAAAATAAATAATAAAGACAACTTATGTAAAAGATGTAATGTAGAAATAAATGCTGATTGGGCACATATGTTTTATGACTGTATAAAATTGAAGGAATATTGGAAATTAATCAATGATTTTTTGCAGGCCCTTTTCACAGATAATTTCATTGTTTCTAAATCACTTATATTATTTAACACACCTGTTCCTAAAAGTGTTAAAAAAGTTAAACTTCCCTTATTATGGTCTATTCTTGCAGTGGCTAGAAAAATAATAACCAGAAGTTGGATTTCAGATACCTCTCCTTCATTTAATGAATTTAAAAATGTTATGACTGAAGTGTGTCATATGGAATTGATGACACTAAAATCAAGAACTACTAGAAAAACATCTTATTATATTATATGGGATACTTTACAAAACCTGTTAAAAAAATATTAGTCTCAATAGCATGACATTATAGTTTAATCAATTGATTTGATTTGTAGTGGATGTCTTTGTAAATACTTTGGTTATTTTATTGAATGTTATAACTATTTCTGTTTTAATTGCTTGTATAAAATTGTTATATTTATTTTGTATGTTAAAAACAATAAACTTGTTTAAAAAAAAAAGAAATCCTTTTTTGCAAAAGCAATCACTATTAGGATCAAAGTTTACCATGTTAAGAATTTTAAAATCTGCTTTAGAAAGTAGTTTGCATGTCACTAATGAATGTATTTAACATAAATTTAAGATCACAAAAAAGCACAGGCTCTATCAGAGGTAGTTTTACCATGAAGGTCCCTTTTTGAAAAGCTTTACATATTTTTAAGGAAGTCAGCAAAATATGATTTAAAGCTTGACAGAAGTTAGAAATGATTGACAGAAGTTAGAAATGAAGCTGATTTAGTGCCAGCTAGAAAACATTAGTGTTACAGTCTTTGACTGCAAAAACAAACAAACAAACAAACAAACACAGATTAACTGTTCGGCTTGTAGAAGAAGCTAGAAAGTAACACATTTATCTAAGGTAAGGAGAACAAGTCAAGGTTTAATCAGTGAGACCTGCTAGCTGAAGCTTGTCTCAGGTTTTTTTTTGGAGGGGGATTTCTTGGATTTTAATTTGCATACTTACCTGAGTTTTTGGTCTTGTTTTATTGCAGTTTGTTTTACTAAATGTGTTGTTTTACTGTTAACTTGTTTTCTCTTGTTTTTTCTTGGAGTTCATAGGTTCATAGGTAGGTACTAGGCTATCGGTCCAAGGGCCTAAGTAACCCTAGCCAACAAAGTTCACTGGCTTACGCCACCCAAGAAAGTTATTTTCCTGTGCCCCTGTCGAGCAGAGCCACAGAAGTGATCCCCAGGGTGTATTTCCTCGTTCCCATCCACACATCACGATTTTTCTTGAAGAGTGCTAATAAGGAATTTTGCTTGACATAGATGGGTAGCCTGTTCCAGAGTATGGAAGTCTCTGGGACAGGAATATATCCCTTCAGCATGTCCTGTTTATTGTGGTGACAAGGTTTAGGTTCCTAGAGCATGTAGCTGGAAAGAATTGGGATTTCTTTAGGTGTAGCATGTCCAGCTCTGGGTTTGACATAGCCTTATATATTAGGCAGAGATCACCTTGGAGTAGGTGATATGCTATGGAGTAAAGCTGGAGTTTTTTGAGATGGTCAGTGTAGGGCATCTGTTTGAGGCCAGGAATCCTCTTTTTGAGGTATTTCTGTGGCCTTTCCAGCTGCTGTAGATGTCTTGTGAGGTACATTCCAAAAGGGGTGTTGTACTCTATAATGGGTCTAATGAGTGCCGAGTAGAGGGGGAACAGTGACCTCTTTTTTCCTGCATGAGAACCCTTTTGTGATGAGGTGTGCCATGTGGAAGGATTTCCTGACTACTGTGGCGATGTGATTATCAAAAGAGAGACTAGTGTCCACCTGGGTCCCAAGGTCTCTTATCACACATTCGGCATTAAGTAGACTGCTGCCTATGTGGCAGTTCAAGGGTACAGAGTTTTTACCAAAGGGGATCACAATGCACTTTTTGGCACTGAGCTTGAGGCCATGGCTCTGACACCAGGCATCTATCTCAGTGAGGCCCTTCTGTAGGAAGTTCACATCATTTGGGGACTCTACTATGGCTCTTAGTTTGCAGTCATCTGTGAACTTCATTAGCCAGAGGCCTTCTGTGTTAGCCTGTACTTCAGAGAAGTAAATACCAAACAGGAGAGGTCCCAGGACTGAACTCTGTGGTACTCTACTTGTCACTGATTTGAAGTCAGATTTGGAGACTGCGACTTTTACAGTGTGGGTTCTGTCAGTGAGCCAGTTGGCAACCCATCTTATGATGTAGGGATTTATACCTAGTTTAGTGAATATAGCTATAATTCCAGAATTGGGAATGGTGTTGAAAGCCTTGGTGAGGTCAAGATAGGCTGTGTGACCCACCTTACAATCGTCTACACCTTTGGTGACTGCCTCAAAGAAGTCAATCAGTTTCAGTTGGCATAATCTGCCTTTCACAAACCCGAACTGGGTGGGGTCCAGAGTTTGGAAGTTACCAATGTCCTTGTTTATGAGTTCCATGATGATATGTTCCATGGCCTTACAGACCAGGCTCATCAGGCTAATAGGGTGATAGTTCCAGGGATCAGAGGTGGTTCCCCCTTGGTGGAGTGGGATAACTGTTGCTGTGCACCATTCAGTCAGCACAAAGCCTGATGTGAGGCTATGATTGAACATAGTACTTAGGTGGGGAGCCAATTCATTCTGAAGTTCGTGTAAAACGCAGCCTGGGATGTTGTTGGGTCCCATGGATGCTGTGTTTTTGGCTTTAGAGAGTGCAGCTTTTACATGCATAGTTGTGATTACAGGGACTCTGCATTCTTCCTGTATAGATATGAGACTTTTAGGGGGTGAGGGGTGTAAAGGTAGCACTGAACCTATCTGCCAGGATGTTGGCAATATCAGTTGGTTTTGTAATTTTCATGCTCTTGTGTTGTAATTCAGAGCAGATCTGGTTGTTGCTATTGAGATTATTGACATAGTTATAAAATGCTTTGTGGTTGTCCTTAGAATTGGTGGCAATTATGTTTTCATAGCTAGCTTTGGAGGATCTTATAAAGGGTCTCAGCTTCTTACTGAGGCTGACCAGGGAGCTCCTCCACTCATGGGATTTTACTCTTTTTTGCAACAGTTTCTTCCTTCTGTTGTAGAGTTTTTTATAGCAGGGGACCACCAGATTGGCTTCCTTTTTTTGGAGGATAGTGCCTTGGTTCTGTTTGGGATAGCACGAGCCATGCACTCATGTAAGTTCTTATAGAGTGCATTTGTGTAGGATTCAGCAGTCGTAACTGTTTTGTCCATCTGCATGGGTGTAATGAAGTTCGCCACTTCTGTCTTAAGAAGCTTGAAGTTGGCTTTGGAGAAATATTTTACTGTGGTTTCCTTAATGGGGGTGGGTGTGGGATGTGGATATCTAGGGTGATTAGCTTATGGTCGGATCTGACCAAAGAGGAGTTGACTTCAGTTGTGGAACACCGGTCACTCATGTTGGTAATGACTAGGTCTAGGATATTGTTGCCCCTGGTGGGGGTGTGGATAAGTTGATCCAGGGCATTGGAATTTATGAATTCCAGAAAGCGTTGAGCAAAGGAGTTGGTGCATGAGTATTTTCCCCGTTAATGGTGGGGTAGTTGAAATCCCCCATTATTAGGGTGTTTGGTTGAACCCTAATATTTTCCAGTATATCAAGAAAAGAGGAGTGGGAATCCTGGGGCATGGTGGGAGATCTGTAGCAAGCTACAATTTGGATTGCAGTTTTGCCCAGAGTTAGTTGCACTTGGATAGCCTCAGATGCATTATGTTGAGTAACTAGCCTGGAGGTGTGGATATCCTTGATGAATATGGACACACCTCTGCCTTTGGTGTTCCGGTCCAGGTTAGATGGCCGAAACATGTGGCATGAGTTATAGCCTGGTAATGCAGGGGTACTCTCTGGAGCCTTGGACCAGGTCTCAGTCACTCCACAGATATCAGTGTTCTCCATTTTAAGGAGTGCCTCGAGTGTGTGCATTTTGAGATTTAGACTTCTAGCATTGAGTAGCATTGCCCTCAGTTTTTGCTTGTCTGTTCCTGTTATGGTGGTGAATTTGTCATTTGAACCTTGCCTAAAAAAGGCTCTATAGGGATGGCAAGAGCCTTAGCCAGTATCCAGAATCCCAGGGGCGACTGGTACAGGCCATCTCTGGCAAAGCATTGTGTTCTGTTGACCATGTCATCCCAGGCAGACAGATACTGGATCCCCTTAGAATGACACCAGAAGCTTAGCCAATTGTTGAAGTCAATCATTTTGTCCTTATACTGCAGTATCATTCTGGGTGATGGCAGAATGCTACTCAGGGCTAGGGTCATACCAGCCTGGGCTACAAGATCGGAAAGCTCTTCCATGTCATGTAGTCCAGGGAGGTACATCTCAGGTCATTCACACCAACATAGACAATGCAGAGTCATATTTGTTGTTGTTGTGGATTGACCTGAGTGCGTGGGTTATGTGGTGGATCCTGGCACCCAACAGGCAGCAGACAGTAACCTTCTCCTTGTTTAGCCTGGTGAGTGGGACATTAGTGTGCCTGTCTACAGAGTTACCTATGACTGGTGTGTTGGGTACGCTGTTTTGCCAGATTTCCCCTTGCAACAAATGTAAAATAAATAAATAAATAAATAAATAAATATTTGCTAAGACTTATTCTGGCACACAGTGCCTTTTTAGTCAAGGTCCATCTCTTGAGCATTCTAACTTTACAAATTCCAGTCCAGTGTATATTATGGGGTCATTGTCTGATTTTGAAGTATTCATGATGCTTGAACACATAGTGGTACTTGGTTTTGATGTACTCATGGAATTACATCTAAACCAGGGTAGAATCAAAAACAGCTTCCACTGCTCTTTAATGTTTCTGCTTCTCTTCCCTCTCTCTACATTTAAAAGCAGTTGGTAGACACTTAACCAGACCTCAAATGAGAGGAAAACAAGCTTCATCTGCTCGTGCTGCAACCTGCACTTCCTTAATTGGTCTTTCCGGCTTCTGCTTTTGAGAATCTCCCTTTTTGGCTCTACAGGCAGTTCTGTGTTGGTTTGCTCTTTCCAGCTACTGCTTTTGAGAATCTCCCTTTTCAGCTGTATAGGCGGTTCTGTGTTGGTTTTTCAGAATCTCCCGTTTCGGCTGTACAGGCAGTTCTGTGTTGGTTTCCTCTTTTCCTTTTCCATGTTCTGAAGTTTCATTAATACCTACTTACTGTATTACTATTATGTCTTTCTACAATTATTGTTCAAAAAAACACCTCCTAAAACTAAGCAATTCCACACCAGCTGCTAACAACCTGCCACCAAAATAGCATTACAGATACTATAGCACACTCTATATCTATACTCATAAACTGATCAGTTACAGAAAGCTATGTCTCTGTCATCTGGAAAAAAAAATCACTATCATTAACAAGCAAAGTGAGAAGATAAAGAATTCCTAAAGTAGCCAGTGAGAAAGAGGTTGTTTCTCTAGAGGAAGGCCAACTTTTTAATGAGTTTTCTTGATGACTTGAGTGATATATTGATGGGTGATGTGTTGATGGGTGATGTATTGAGGGGTGATGTATTGATGGGTGATGTATTGATGGGTGATGTGTTGATGGGTGATGTACTGATGGGTGATGTGTTGATGGGTGATGTATTGATGGGTGATGTGTTGATGGGTGATGTGTTGATGGGTGATGTGTGGATGGGTGATGTACTGATGGGTAATGTGTTGATGGGTGATGTATTGATGGATGATGTTTTGATGGATGATGTATTGGGTGATATATTGATGGGTGATGTATTGATGGGTGATGTATTGATGGGTGATGTGTTGATGGGTGATGTATTGATGGGTGATGTGTTGATGGGTGATGTATTGATGGGTGATGTGTTGATGGGTGATGTGTGGATGGGTGATGTATTGATGGGTGATGTGTTGATGGGTGATGTACTGATCATATTTTAAGTTATCATTAATCAAGACATCAAGAAGCTTTGTGTTCGAAATTATTTCAATTGAGGTATTATTTGCTGATGTGATTTTAAAGGCTTGTTTCTGTGCCGACAGAGATTTAGGCAAAAACAGCATTGTTTTATTTTATTTTTTTTAGCATTTAAAAGTAGATGGTAGTCATCTGGCCAGGTCTCAAATGAGATGAAAAGGAGTCCTGAGTTGTCTTGTGGAGTAGCAGTACATGTAGTACAGAGCATATCATCTGCGAATTGTACTATTATGGAGGCTTCTTTGGTAGCTTTGTGGAAATTATTTGTAAATATGTTGAATAGTAAAGGGCCTAGAATAGATCACTGAAGTATGCAAACAGAGACAGACAGAAAGGGGGACATATTTCATTTCCATTTTATAGCCTGGAGTCTGTTGGTAAGGTAACCACAGAATCAGCTAAGATCATACCTCTCAGGGCAAGAAATCCAGACAAAACCTTGATAAACTTCACAAATAGATAAGAAAGACTTTTACCTTTTAGTCTTGAGTCAAGAATAATGTAATGCTTTAGGATGTGCAAAGTACTGATTTATTCCATAAACATTGCTGGGAGACAAAATGCTCAAACTTTTTCAGATCAGTCTCCCAGAACAAAGAAAACGGCATTATTTTGTACTTTTTATCAATTTCATACATGCAGAACTCTGACATTACATATCTTTTAACAAATCATTGTATGTTTAATTATTTTATGCCCCTGTGATTCTAACTTAGAGCTTCACATGATCACTTGGCAATATGCCCTTTTAAAACATAGACTATCTGGCCTACGCAAGTTATCCTTTGACCTTGCAACATTTAGTACCAGTCCATACTATGTAACAAACATTCTTGCAGTGATACATTCCCCAGCCCGAGAAGGCCAGAGCTTACAAAAAATTCCTGACACCTTGTTTTTCTTTCTTTCCTCCATTAACATTTTGAAACCAGACTCTTTTAAACATAGTAAGATCTTTTAATTGCTTCAGCACTTACTTTGCCTTCAGCTGTCTATCAGTACACTATAACGATAATGCAGTTGTAAGACACTTGAAATATAAAGCTCCAACTTATATGAAACTAGCATTTGCAAAATAATACATTTATACTACATTGTTTTTAACATAAACATATTATAAACATTTTATTTGACTCATTTGTGAAGAAACAGCAAGTTAATATGCATATTGTGAAAAATAATCATGAGACAATATATTTTCCCATAACGGATCCCAACACACATAATTATATTTTAATTTTTCTTAACTTAATAAAATGTGCTTCAGCATCGTAGTATCATCATCTACAGTAATTGAATGTTCGTTTAGATATCTTTAAAAGTGGCATTTCAAGTGCAGGTGAGGTTAAGCATTTTGTGATTACAGCCTTTAGAACAGAAAATATTAAAGCAACTAAAAGAATACCAATTATTATAATGATATTTTGTAATATACTAGTTCCCATGTTACCACTGCCCAATCCACTGTTTAGATGTGCTGTCCATGTCTTTGGCCCTCTGGTCCATGAAATTGGCCAACTTTTCTTGTTCATCATGATAGTCACTAATATAAGAACAACGACCTCATAAGAGCTCACATGATCCCCCCCCCCCCCGACAACAAGCATTATGTTGAGTGCCAACTCATTTTGTAATACCACAGTTCAAATTTAAGTTATTTCTAGATTTGCCATCCTGATGTGATATAAAGTATGATTTGCTGCCTCCTGAAGAATTTCAGCAATCATGGTGATTTCAAGCATTGTCCTTTGCACTCCATACCCAGGAGTAAACGTTGAAAATACTTGCTCAGCCCAGTGGATTGTCCATTTATTTTTCAGTCTGCCTGCTGGAGTGTTCTCAAAATGTTGAATAGCAGGAGTAATATGGCCCACAAAACAACATCCGGACTAGTTTGTAAGCAATCAGTGGTAGGCATGATCACTGCAACCATAGTAACGATTCTCTATCATGCCCATGTCATGCCCCCAGTCCTAGCTTTTTAAATGTAAAGAGTTCAACACACTTGCATGTCTAGTGTAATTGCATTTCCTGGTTCCCAGTGGTACAGTTCCATTTCTGGCATAACATGTGTCTCCACGATTTGTGGTTGCAAACTGAATAGACACAACCTTTGAAATGTCACTCACATTACAGCAAGTTAGACTAGTGTCACTAAGATCCTTTTTAATTGTCACCTGTGATGCAGGGATTGGAATCATGGGAATTGCCATCTTAGAATGATGACATATATGCAAACACACCGAACAGTTTGTCGCATTTAAGTTCATAGCATATTGTCGAAGAACCAACAGGAAATTATTTTCTCTTGACCAGTTTATAAAAGGAAACAATAACAAAAACAAAGCAAAAGTACCTGCACTTCGACCTTTCGTCACTGACGATGATTCATCTGGAGTTTTCACACAAGTCTTTTTTTGGACGCAGGCAGTTCTTTGGAAAATTTTAACATAAACCCAATCATTGGGCTGCAGTTGGTGACAGGGCTGGTCAGGAGGTTAATGAAGAGCTTTTATTACAGTTTTGTGGTACTGCTGCAAGCAATGAATACGTTTTGTGCAGTAAGACAATATAGCGTCATTAGTTAGAATTAATTCTTTATTTGACACAGGGTGAGTAGCTGGAAGGGCCATGGGTCTCCCCATTAATATCTCATAGGAGCTCAATCTCCTTGTAGTATTTAATGTATTTCTCATGCTCATTAATACTAAGGGAAGTGCCTCGGGCTATTTAAGGTTTGTTTCAGCACAAATCTTTGAAATCTTATTTTTAAGGGTCCTGTTAACTCTCTCTACTAATCTAGATGACTGTAAATGGTTGGGACAGTGTAAGACTCAACTCAGAAAAAAAATCTTGCATAGCTCTCCAGTCAGGGAATTAAAATGAGTTAATGTTCACCAAATCTAGGTATACATTTAAATAAATGTTTTAACAACCTTTACAGAATCTGCTTTGTGACATGGGTAAGCTTACACCCATGCAGCAAACATAGAGACCACTACTAACACATACTGTAAATTATGATCTTTTGGCATCTGGACAAAATCCAGCTGCACATTCACAAAAGGTCCCCAAGGTGGTGGTAAGCATGCAGCTTTAACATTTGAGTTTTTACTAACATTATATGTTAGACATACTGTACAATTATTAACATACTGAAGTATCACAGAGGAAACATGAAAGGCCTACCAACTTTGGGTAATTTAATTAAATAATGTTGTCTTATCGGCATGGGTTGGTAAATGATATGCCCTTACCAGGTAAGGTAGCAAGGAGGCAGGTGCCACCAGCTGGCCATCCGGATGTTGCATAACACATTGACGGATTTAGTGCATCTGTCTTTAAGCCTCCTCTGAACTGTGATGCTTCAGCTTGGAAAACTAATACCTTTTTAAAATCAAACACATCATCGGCATTAGATTCTTGCAATAACATCACATGAAAATGTGCACAAAGTCCTTCTGAAATTTGCTTAGCAGCTTAATCTGCCAAATTATTTCCCTTTGAAACAGTATCTGCACCCCAAAGATGGGTACTACATTTTACCACTAATAATCAAAAGAGACTCTAATCTTTGTTCAATAGAAACATTATTACTGGTGCAGACAGATATTCTTGCAAAAATATATATATATATGGATCTCTTCCACAGGCACCATTCACAAATTGGTCCACTTCAATGTTGGGTATAAAAGTGTCTTTTAAGTCATTCCTAGGAGAAAGCAGATAGTCACACACACACACACACACACACACACACACACACACACACACACCAAGTCTCAACATGCTACAGGCTCATGAATTTGATTTAACTTTAACTTTTTCACTCTCTTTTTTCATTTGTTAAACAACAAAAACATCAGTCGTACATTAAATAACACAAACCATCTCTCATGCTTCTTACCTTTAGTCCTGAGGGTACCACCCTCAACACAAGGCACCTCCTTGTGTTAAATTCCCTTTTTGTTGTACGTGCA
The DNA here is from genome assembly GCF_019279795.1 of Protopterus annectens. Classification (NCBI taxonomy): domain Eukaryota; kingdom Metazoa; phylum Chordata; order Ceratodontiformes; family Protopteridae; genus Protopterus; species Protopterus annectens. The sequence goes on along the minus strand of NC_056744.1, from coordinate 1,780,649,191 downwards.
TACACATTTTCTTATTTTATGTGGAATCCTCCCACTATTAAGGAATTTCTGTGGCGTCCTCCCACAATTACTTTACATGTACCTTACAAGCAAACTCAGTCATTCAATAAAACCGTTATTTACACACTCACTTTTTAACTACAATTCTCTGAAAGAGAGGGAAAAACACCTGTTTTTCACAAATCCTTCTTCTCCATTTTTTTTTAGTCTAGTATGTTTGCACATCCTGAATAGTTAAGTATCTGAATCTCTGACTATTCCATACAAAACAGTGTGGAATTCATAGAAGAACTTTGTGTGCTGGGCCCATGTAATTTATTACACACTGCCCTTCAGCAGTACCAAAGGTCAGATCATGAGCATGACACCAAATGTTAAAGTGCAACAAATACATAAGAACGAGTGTCACCTTTTTAGTCTTGAGTCAAGAATAATGCTTCAGGATGTGCAAAGTACTGGTTTATTCCATAAACAGTGTCAGGAGACTACCTACTCTATTTTTTTCAGATTAGTCTCAGAACAAAGAAAACTGCAGTACTGTGCACCTTTTCTTATAATTTCATGCATGATGTTACATCATACCTCTCAACAGTACAGATTTTCACAGAATTTAAAGATTTCTACCTCATATTTTGGTCCAGTTTTCATAAAACTGTAGTTTTCTGGCAAATTTGTGGCAAATCGTTGAAGATTTAAAATAATGACAGACATTTGAGTTTCAAACTTCATACCCTTCGGAAAATTCATGGTAATGCAAAACCTGTCATTCTATCAACTTTCTAAGTTTGTAAGAGGAATAGTTTTAAAATTTCCCTATTTTTGTGCCTTTTTCCTACTTTTTTAGGACTTTGTCCAGATTTCTTGCTCTAAGAGTTTGAGACGTATGTGCTGCATAGCTTTTAACAAATCAATGTATTTTTAATTATTTTACACCTTCGTGATTCTCACTTACAGCTTCGCATGATGACTTGACAATATGCCTTTTTAAAATATAGACCATCTGGTCTAAGAATGTTACCCTTTGACCTTGCAGCATTTAGTACCAGTCCATACTATGTAACAAACATCTTTGCAGTGATACATCCCCCAGCCTGAGAAGGCCAGAGCTTACAAAAGATTCCTGACACCTTGTTTTTCTTTCTTTCCTCCATTAACTTCCTGAAACCAGACGTTTTTAAACACAGTAACATCCCTTAACTCCTTCAGCTGTCTATCAGTACACTAAAAAGAGAATGCGGTTCTAAGACACTTGAAATATAAAGCTACAACTTATATGAAACTAGAGTTTGCATAATCATGCATTTATATTATATTTTGTTTCTGACATAAACATAGTACACACATTTTATTTGACTCATTTTGAAGAAACAGCAAGCTCATACACATTTTGTGAAGAATAATCATGAGGCAATATATTTTTCGCCCTTTCTTCCACTCTTTATTTTTATCGTGAACTTCCTCAGAAAAACCAGGAAGCCTCCCAACCTCCTGGTTTTATACTCACAAACAGGAAATGATGTTACTTTGCTTTTACAATGATAATCAGCATTTGAATGTATATACTGTTCAGTGCATATCCAAAAGAAGTGTCATGATATTTTATATAAAACATTTCTGTATAAAAAATATTCATATACACACCATATCAGTGTAACATTATTCTATAAATTTAAAAATATTTAAACACTATCTGGTGTGCAAAAATGAATTTCAGTGATAGTTAATTAAAATCTTTGGTTGAAACATTTTGAAAAAAATGTTAATGAACTGAATATAATTAAAAAAATGTACATGATTGTGTGCTTGGTTACTTCTCATTGTGTGACCAAGAAGTAACCAAGCACACAATCATCGAGAAGTAACCAAGCACACAATCATGTACATTTTTTTAATTATATTCAGTTCATTAACATTTTTTTCAAAATGTTTCAACCAAAGATTTTAATTAACTATCACTGAAATTCATTTTTGCACACCAGATAGTGTTTAAATATTTTTAAATTTATAGAATAATGTTACACTGATATGGTGTGTATATGAATATTTTTTATACAGAAATGTTTTATATAAAATATCATGACACTTCTTTTGGATATGCACTGAACAGTATATACATTCAAATGCTGATTATCATTGTAAAAGCAAAGTAACATCATTTCCTGTTTGTGAGTATAAAACCAGGAGGTTGGGAGGCTTCCTGGTTTTTCTGAGGAAGTTCACGATAAAAATAAAGAGTGGAAGAAAGCGCTAAAAATAATTTGGCTGTGTGGTCATTTTCAGATTCTTTTCAGTCGCTGAGTATTCAGTTTTGTTTACAATATATTTTTCTGTAACTGCCTAAAATAATGTGGAGGGAGACAAATGCCTAAAATAGTGACAGATTTTAAATATTGCTGTTATAAACTTTGAAAGTTGCTAGAATAACATGACTTGTGAAAAAGAAAGAGACAGGGATAGGAAAGGTAAAAGAGTCAGGGTGACTGACAGAGACTGGCAAAGGAAAATATAAAGAAAGGTGGATTTAGTCAGTATGGGAGTTTGAGCATAGACATGAGGAAGTTGGCATGTCTTTGGTTTGTATAAAATAATATAATGTCTAAAGTATATGATAAATGCCTGTCCTATTTGTTACAATTATACTTGTAAGGTAGTGCTTAAAATGTTTAATTTTTATTGTTCATGTATTTCATGTGGAACTTTTCTCCCTGGGGCGTCTGCTGAACATGGGACTTGTGCCCAGTTGGACTTTCCCAGTAAGCAAAAGACAATAAATAAATAAATAAATACATCTGGAAAATTCTATTCCCATTTAGCATGTGTATAATGATAAATTCACAAATAATTTCCTGTGGGAGAACTTTCAATAAATAAACCATAATAAGATGAAAAAAAATACTTTTCTTCACAAAAAAGGATTCATCTCCTACCACAGCAATAAACTTAGGCACACCAGCAAAAAACTCAAGCACACCATTTAGAAGACTAATGAAGCATAGGAATTGAAAGTAACCACATTCTCCAGGGTAAGCATATAGCCTTTTTTTATTTTATTAGAAGTATCAATCAATTCAACTTCATGAATGATAGATTTTGTCTTCTTAATCTGGCTGATTTCTTTGAAACTGCAATGAATGTGATGGATAAAGCCTATTCTGGCAATACTGCCTATACCAACATCTCTAAAGCCTTTGATATATAATCATAGGATCATAGAAGGTTACTAGACTTTTGGCCCTGAGGACCTTATAAGCCTAGCCAAGAGTTTAGCCTATGTTTAGGCAAGTCAGCAGCCAGACCCCCTGTCCAGCAGGGACAAGGGTGAAATTCCAGGGGTGTATTTTCTGTTTCCCATCCAGTTATCCAAGTTGTGCTTAAAAAGGGATAATGAGGTACTCTGCTTGGTGTGGAGAGGGAGTCTATTCCACAGATGGGGAGTCTCTGGGACAAAAATCTGTCCCACCAACAAGTCTTATTGATATCACAGACCAGGTTGAGGTCACACATACGGGTTGCTCGAGTGGAGCTTGACTTGTGGATATGCAGCAGTCCCATTAAAGCAGGGTCTAAGATCACTTTGTATGCCAGACAGAGGTCACTTCTGAGGAGTCTGTATGAAACTGAGAAGAGGGACAGGGCCTTTAGCCTATCTGTGTAGGGTAGGTGTTTGAGGCCATGGATTCTCCTGGTGAGGAACCTCTGTGGTCTCTCCCGCTGCTGCATGTGCTTTGTGCGGTACATGATGAAGGCGGCATTGTACTCAATAATTGGTCTTATAAGTGAAGAATACAGGGATTTTATGACCTCTTTGTCCCCGGATGAGATACTGTTACTTATGATGTGGGCCATGTAGAATGTTTTCTGTACAACGGAAGCAACAGGGTGGTCAAAAGTTAGGTTGCTATCAACCTGGGTGCCCAAATCCCTCACTACTGATCATGTACTTAGGACGTTGTTATTAATGTGATAACATGTGGGGATGTCATTCTCCCCAAAGTGGATAATGATTATGCATTTTTTGGCATTCAGCTTGAGGCCATGTTTCTGGCACCAGTCATTTGTTTGGGTGAGACCCTCTTGGAGGATGTCCACTTCACTTGGGGAATTGGTGACTGCACCCAGCTTGCAGTCATCTGAAAACTTGATCAGCCATAGCCCACTGGTTTTAGCCTGCACCTCAGACAAGTATATCCCAAATGACAGAAGCCCCCAAGACCAATCCCTGGGGTATGCCACTTGTTATGGGTCTATTGCTTGAGGACGCTTCCCCTATTTTGATTAGGTGGGTTCTATAAATGAGCCAGTTTGCTACCCATCTAGTAACATATGGATTGATGCCTAGTTGAGAGAGTTATCTACTATGCCTGAGTGGGGAATAGTGTAGATGGCTTTGGCCAGGTCAAAGTAGGCGGTGTGCACAGTCTTCCCCTCATCCATGGCTTTGGTGGCTGTCTCAAAGAAGTTGACCAGATTTAGCAGAAATGACCTCCCCTTGACAAAGCCAAACTGTGTGGGGTCCAGTGTTTGGAGGTTGCCAATGTCCCTGTTAATGAGGTCCATGATAAATCTATTCCATGGCCTTGCAGATCAGGCTAGTTAGGCTGATGGGTCTATAATATCCTGGATCAGTGAACGCTCCACCTTTGGGTAATGGGATGACAGTGGCTCTTGGCTGGGACAAAGCTGGTACTCAGGCTTTGGTTCAATAGGTTGCCTAACAGTGCTGCAAGTTCATGCCTGAGTTCATGTAGGATGCAGCCTGGGATGTTATCGAGTCCCATGGAGGCTGTATTTTTTGCCTTTGCCTTTGAGAAGGCAATGATGACCTGTTCCCTAGAGATAAGGGGTGGGGGGCAGGTACTGGGGATGTCCTGATTTACTGATGGGGGGACAGAGGAGAGAAGTTTTCACTGAATCTGTCAGCCAGTAGATTGGATATATCTACAGCATTTGTGTATGTGGTGCTCTTGACCATCAGTTCTGAACAGATCTGGGTGCTACCTTTGAGATTGCGGACATATGTAAAGAAGGCCTTATGATTGTCTCTAGTAGATGTGGCCAATTTGGACTCAAAGTTTGCTTTAGAGGATTTCACTAGTGCTCTTATTTGCTTGTTCAGGCTAAGAAGAGATTGCTTCCAATTGGGCACCTACTCCTTCTTGGTACTGAACAGCAATTTTTTCCTTTTGTTATATAGTTTATTTATTACAGATGTCCACCAGACAGGTTTAGTCTTCCTTGTGGAAGATGATTTTTGTCTTGTCAGGTATTCCTGAATCCATACATCTATACAAATGCTTGTATAGTACTTTGGTGTAGATTTGGACATTGGTGCCAGTTCCTACAGTGGGGGAGGGGGCTGTGAAGCTGTTTATACCATCCCTCAGGAGGTTGTAATCAGCTTTGGAGAAGTCTTTTTGATTGACCCTAGCTTTAGGGGTGCTGCACCTCTTGTAGGGGTATCAACTAGCTGTTCCAAGGCATTTGCATTGATAAAATCAAGGAATCTCTGGGCATTTGTGTGCTGGCATGAGTATTTTTTCCAATCTATGGTTGGGTAATTAAAGTCACTCAGGATCAGGATAAAGGGTTGAATCTTGATAGATCTGAAGAGGTCCAGATAGGTGGAGTGGACATCTTGATTCAAATTTGGGGGCCTGTAGCTAGCTATGATTTGAATAGGGGTCTTGTCAATGGTTAACTGCACCTGGAGTGTCTCCTGTGCATCATACTGTTTGACCAGCCTGCAGGTGTGTGTTTCTTTAATATATATTGAAACTCCACCTCCTTTGGCTTTGCTGCCCACTAGGAAAGGCTAGTATAACTAGGAAAGGCTGGGCTGCTCTCTGCAGCTTTGAACCAGATATCAGTGACTGCACAAATGTCAGCATCTTCCAGGGTTAAGAATGCTTGCAATGAGTGCAGTCTCATGTTTTGACTCCTAGGGTTTAGCAGCATGACCTTTAATTTGCATTTTGTTGAGATTTTTATGTTGGTAGTATCGACCTCATGACTTTTCCTAAAAAAGGCACTATGGGGGAGGCAAGGGACTTTGCCAGAAGCCTCAAGCCCAAGTGAGACAGCTGTAGTCCATCTCTAGCAAAGTATCGTGGTCTGTCGATCATATCTTCCCAGGCTGTCAGGCACTGGATCCCCCTGGAATGACACCAGAAACTAAGCCACTTGTTAAAGTCAATCGTTTTATGTTTGTATTGAGGCATCATTTTGGGTGATGGTAGCATGCTGCTTAAGGCTAGGGACATACCTACCTGGGACACATATTCAGCGAGCTCAATCATGTCTCTCTTCATATAGTCCATGGAAGTATGTCTTAAGTCGTTCACAACAACATGGACTATGACAGAGACATAACAGTACCTGTTGTTGAGAGACTTGAGTGTGTGTGTGATATGGCGGATTCTGGCACCTGACAAACAACTAACCATGACTTCCTCCTTATCCTGCCTGGTGAGAGGCACATCTTATCCCAAATGGGATAAGTTCTTTTGACACAAAAGGGGAAATTGTCTAGGCTTAAAATGGCCACAAGGGGAGCTAGCCTAGTACTTACCTATGAACCTATAGGTTCATAGGTTCATAGGTTCGTACTAGGCTATCTGCCCTAGGGCATTTATAAGCCTAGCCAGAGTGTGTGTGGCTTTCACCACCCCTTAGGATGAGAATTCAAACATTGCACTTTGTCATTGAAAGGCATACACCTTAACCACTGTGCCACTTGGCTTTCAGGTCGATTCCATATCTATATGATTCCACATGCTGGCATTATGAACAAACCTACTACTCTGACCATGCACCTTTATGTCACCCATTAGGCTGAAAATTGTCTCACTGATTAAACACAGACTGAGAGCTGGTAGTACCTGGTCATCTAAAAGGCACATCATAAGCAGTGCTTCATATACAGAGGTCCTGGGACTTAATCTTCAACATCTATTTCCTGATGTGAAAGATTTTAAAGGTCAATGGCTAAACAACTATGTTAGTAACTGTAAAGTGGATGCTATTATTGGATCTATCATGGACATATATCCTTCAAGTGGGGTTTGCCAGAATTAATAGTCAGTGTAGTGACCATGGCCTTAAGCTTAATACCAAAAGATGCAGTGCAGCTTCTTTGTGAAATAAGTCTGTTCTACTAATTACTACAGAAATGGGTCCCCACTTCTTTGTGAAATAAGTCTTGTAAAACTAATTACTACAGACATGGATCCCCACTTAAAACATATTCATTAAAGATGTGGGTACGTCATTGACAACATGATATCCATTGAATATTCTTTTGCATTTTACTGTTAATTTCCAAAGGTATATCTTCACATTAGAGGATCTCATCTCCTCTTTTCTTCCATTTGTATTGCATGTCTCCAAATACATTGCTCAGCTAGAAATACCGCAGTATTTTCTATCTAAACAAATTAGAGAACTAAGTTCTCTGAACTACCCAGATAGACTAAAAACCCTCTTGCTTTTCATTGTCTCATATTAGCTCCACCAAAATAATCTCTGCCTCAGACTTTGGGCTATCAAAGATCATGCCATACTAGACCTTCTCCACCTCAGAAATACAGGCAATGCAAAACAGTCACACCACAGCCTTTAACCTTCATTATTACTTAAACAAAAGCTCATGGAGAGATAGGATCCCCACCCAAAGAATCCTCCACCTATGCAATAAGCTACTTTAGCATGTTAGACAGTGTAATGCATTAGTCTCCTTCAAGTTCTGCCTTGATGATTATACAGATACCTACAATCTTACTCCAGAGGTAAGCAATATGACCCTCATTAAGCAGGTATGAAAATTCTGCTAATAAGTTTTTGGGGTTGCATGAATGGTCTGCATATGTCACCTACACCACCTCCATAGTAAGAATTTATTCATCTAAATGCACTTTGGGATAATAATATCACAGCACAGTGTCAAAACTCTACAACAAGTAGCCCAATACAGATTGAAATGCAACCACAAAACTATCTAACCTTTGAGAAGTCACCAAAAAGAAAGTCTTATCTGCATACTCCTATACATCAACCTAGTTGAAAGCTTCTGAGCAGATGTTATGATATGGACAAGGTTCCTGCCCAGTAATGGAACTGGAGAAATTATCTGGTCAACCGGGGTTAAAAAAATGAAGGTTTAAGTGAGGCTTGTTGGATGATTGTGCCAGGAGATTCTTGAAAGGTTTCAGGTGGAGGGGCTTCTCCAATGAGTGAGGCTACATCGGGGGAACTAAGCTTGCGAAGGCCAAAACAAGACTATTAGATGGCCTTTGCCTTCATCTGCATTTCTTTCTTTAAGAATGTTTGAATAAGAAGAAATGTGTAAAGCACAGAGAAATGTAGGAGTCAATTTCTGAACTGGAGCATCCATGAAAGTCTATCCCCATGGAAGGAGAACAAAAATGCTGTATTAGGTATTAGCTAAGGAAGCAAACAGGTTGCAGCAAGGCTTACCCCAGTGATAAAAGAACCAGTGCACCATTAAATGACGCTGGGGTCACTTGTACTGCATCAGTAGGCAATGGCAGACCTTGTCTAGGAATATGGTTCGTATATAAAAGTGGTGAGACAGTAATTGGCTATTCCCATAGCTTCATTACCTCCTTGGACATTGACTACATATTTGTACCCCCTCTTGTTAATATACAGTACCACTGTCATTTTGTCAGAGCAAATAGCAGTGTTGCCCTGATGGCTAGAGTCCTAAGGGGCCTGCAACAAATAGAAGGCTGCCCTCGTTCCTGGAATATTTATATGCAAACACACTCTCTGTACCACAGAACAGGCCTCATTTATCTCTTGATTCAGTGATTCCTCTATGGGGTCTGATAGGAGCTAGTCATCTAAATAAAGGAAACCATTTGTGGCCAGCAGTCCAAGATGAGTTGCCACTATGAGATTAAATTTGGTGGTCATCTTGGAGGCTGTGGTGAGATCAAATGGTATGTCTCAAAAATGGAAGCGACTGGCTCAGATCTAGAAATGTAGAAGCCTCCTAGACACATAACAATTTGTAAATATGTGTCTTGGATCTCCAAAGAAGGCATCCCACCTCCCACTGACAGATATGGAAGGACAGACTGCAACATGTCCATTCAGAACTTTAATTCTGGAATAAACTGGCTTAAGCCACTGAAATCTAAATATGGCCTGCGGTACCATACTTCATTGTATTTGGAATGAAAACAAGTCTGCAATACTATCCAAATCCTCTAGTTTGGTATAACCTTCTGGATTGCTCTTATTTTTAATAGGTCAGTATCCTCCTTTCTAACTGCGCAATTATGGCAAGGTGAAATATATCTGGAAGGGGTGGTAACTATGGTCAGGGCTGAAACACAAAGGAGATGGTGTAGTCTCTGGACATGATGTCCAGTATGCACTTTTTTTGCCCCCCAACCAAGAACTTTACCAGATTACTTCCCTACCTTCACTCAGTTGGCCCATTCATTCATTCATTCTGGTACAGCAGCAGTCTGGTGTTCTCAGGCAAGGTGAGAACCCTTCAGTCCATTCATTCTTAACTGGGAATTCCTATGCCCCATGCCACAGTGAGAGTCAGAAGATAAAGGGGAGACCAGATTGCTGGTCCTGCTGGGTAGACCCCATTCTCCACTTCGGAGCACCCCTAACATTAAGAGCTCCTCTGAGGTAGCAATTACTGCCTCCCAAGGAGAAAAGTGACTCCCCACAGTAACTTTCCATCAGCTGAATAGTACAGAACCCAGATCTGGGAGAGTCTGGGGAGGAGAAAGCTCAAGGGTAGGTCTGGTATCTCCCACCTATCACCCTATGGGGTGACAGGACAAATGAGAAACAGAACACAAAGGATTAGTGCAGATAAAATCACTTTAGCTAGCAGAAATAGGGGACTTTCTCTCTGATACCCTCCTTGTGGAAGTTTCAAGTAGTTTATTTAGTTAAGTAGGAAGGGAAGGATGAAATATTCTGTAGGTTAGTCGTTTTCTTAACATTAACAATCTATGAAGACTCTACAAAACTGAGCATATTAAATAACAACATCGTTGTGGATGTTAACAAAATGCATTTTATTATTTATTTATTTGTTTTTTTGTTTGTTTGTTTATTTATTTATTTACCAAGGTAGTGCACTGATGTTAATGGACCATTTCCAAGCACAGCCCAAATGAATAGGATCACATAAGAAATTAACAAAATATATTCACAGATGCAAGAACATGCTAAAAAACATATATGCATACTTACAGATGCAAAAATATACTACAACATTTAGTTCAAGAAGCAGTTAACAGTGTCAAAACATGAACAGAAAAATGGAATTATGCCTAGAAGAGCTCCGTGGATAAGCTGTCGTCATAATGGCTGAGATGGCTTATCCTGGAGACATAGCAGCATATCATTATATAGATAATGGCTGAGATGGCTTATCCTGCAGACATAGCAGCATATCATTATATAGATAATGGCTGAGATGGCTTATCCTGCAGAAATAGCAGCATATCATTATATAGATAATGGCTGAGATGGCTTATCCTGCAGACATAGCAGCATATCATTATATAGATAATGGCTGAGATGGCTTATCCTGCAGACATAGCAGCATATCATTATATAGATAATGGCTGAGATGGCTTATCCTGCAGACATAGCAGCATATCATTATATAGATAATGGCTGAGATGGCTTATCCTGCAGACATAGCAGCATATCATTATATAGATAATGGCTGAGATGGCTTATCCTACAGACATAGCAGCATATCATTATATAGATAATGGCTGAGATGGCTTATCCTACAGACATAGCAGCATATCATTATATAGATAATGGCTGAGATGGCTTATCCTGCAGACATAGCAGCATATCATTATATAGATAATGGCTGAGATGGCTTATCCTGCAGACATAGCAGCATATCATTATATAGATAATGGCTGAGATGGCTTATCCTGCAGACATAGCAGCATATCATTATATAGATAATGGCTGAGATGGCTTATCCTACAGACATAGCAGCATATCATTATATAGATAATGGCTGAGATGGCTTATCCTGCAGACATAGCAGCATATCATTATATAGATAATGGCTGAGATGGCTTATCCTGCAGACATAGCAGCATATCATTATATAGATAATGGCTGAGATGGCTTATCCTGCAGACATAGCAGCATATCATTATATAGATAATGGCTGAGATGGCTTATCCTGCAGACATAGCAGCATATCATTATATAGATAATGGCTGAGATGGCTTATCCTGCAGACATAGCAGCATATCATTATATAGATAATGGCTGAGATGGCTTATCCTGCAGACATAGCAGCATATCATTATATAGATAATGGCTGAGATGGCTTATCCTGCAGACATAGCAGCATATCATTATATAGATAATGGCTGAGATGGCTTATCCTACAGACATAGCAGCATATCATTATATAGATAATGGCTGAGATGGCTTATCCTGCAGACATAGCAGCATATCATTATATAGATAATGGCTGAGATGGCTTATCCTACAGACATAGCAGCATATCATTATATAGATAATGGCTGAGATGGCTTATCCTGCAGACATAGCAGCATATCATTATATAGATAATGGCTGAGATGGCTTATCCTACAGACATAGCAGCATATCATTATATAGATAATGGCTGAGATGGCTTATCCTACAGACATAGCAGCATATCATTATATAGATAATGGCTGAGATGGCTTATCCTGCAGACATAGCAGCATATCATTATATAGATAATGGCTGAGATGGCTTATCCTACAGACATAGCAGCATATCATTATATAGATAATGGCTGAGATGGCTTATCCTGCAGACATAGCAGCATATCATTATATAGATAATGGCTGAGATGGCTTATCCTGCAGACATAGCAGCATATCATTATATAGATAATGGCTGAGATGGCTTATCCTGCAGACATAGCAGCATATCATTATATAGATAATGGCTGAGATGGCTTATCCTGCAGACATAGCAGCATATCATTATATAGATAATGGCTGAGATGGCTTATCCTGCAGACATAGCAGCATATCATTATATAGATAATGGCTGAGATGGCTTATCCTGCAGACATAGCAGCATATCATTATATAGATAATGGCTGAGATGGCTTATCCTGCAGACATAGCAGCATATCATTATATAGATAATGGCTGAGATGGCTTATCCTGCAGACATAGCAGCATATCATTATATAGATAATGGCTGAGATGGCTTATCCTGCAGACATAGCAGCATATCATTATATAGATAATGGCTGAGATGGCTTATCCTGCAGACATAGCAGCATATCATTATATAGATAATGGCTGAGATGGCTTATCCTGCAGACATAGCAGCATATCATTATATAGATAATGGCTGAGATGGCTTATCCTGCAGACATAGCAGCATATCATTATATAGATAATGGCTGAGATGGCTTATCCTGCAGACATAGCAGCATATCATTATATAGATAATGGCTGAGATGGCTTATCCTGCAGACATAGCAGCATATCATTATATAGATAATGGCTGAGATGGCTTATCCTGCAGACATAGCAGCATATCATTATATAGATAATGGCTGAGATGGCTTATCCTACAGACATAGCAGCATATCATTATATAGATAATGGCTGAGATGGCTTATCCTGCAGACATAGCAGCATATCATTATATAGATAATGGCTGAGATGGCTTATCCTACAGACATAGCAGCATATCATTATATAGATAATGGCTGAGATGGCTTATCCTACAGACATAGCAGCATATCATTATATAGATAATGGCTGAGATGGCTTATCCTGCAGACATAGCAGCATATCATTATATAGATAATGGCTGAGATGGCTTATCCTGCAGACATAGCAGCATATCATTATATAGATAATGGCTGAGATGGCTTATCCTGCAGACATAGCAGCATATCATTATATAGATAATGGCTGAGATGGCTTATCCTGCAGACATAGCAGCATATCATTATATAGATAATGGCTGAGATGGCTTATCCTGCAGACATAGCAGCATATCATTATATAGATAATGGCTGAGATGGCTTATCCTGCAGACATAGCAGCATATCATTATATAGATAATGGCTGAGATGGCTTATCCTACAGACATAGCAGCATATCATTATATAGATAATGGCTGAGATGGCTTATCCTGCAGACATAGCAGCATATCATTATATAGATAATGGCTGAGATGGCTTATCCTGCAGACATAGCAGCATATCATTATATAGATAATGGCTGAGATGGCTTATCCTGCAGACATAGCAGCATATCATTATATAGATAATGGCTGAGATGGCTTATCCTGCAGACATAGCAGCATATCATTATATAGATAATGGCTGAGATGGCTTATCCTGCAGACATAGCAGCATATCATTATATAGATAATGGCTGAGATGGCTTATCCTACAGACATAGCAGCATATCATTATATAGATAATGGCTGAGATGGCTTATCCTGCAGACATAGCAGCATATCATTATATAGATAATGGCTGAGATGGCTTATCCTGCAGACATAGCAGCATATCATTATATAGATAATGGCTGAGATGGCTTATCCTGCAGACATAGCAGCATATCATTATATAGATAATGGCTGAGATGGCTTATCCTGCAGACATAGCAGCATATCATTATATAGATAATGGCTGAGATGGCTTATCCTGCAGACATAGCAGCATATCATTATATAGATAATGGCTGAGATGGCTTATCCTGCAGACATAGCAGCATATCATTATATAGATAATGGCTGAGATGGCTTATCCTGCAGACATAGCAGCATATCATTATATAGATAATGGCTGAGATGGCTTATCCTGCAGACATAGCAGCATATCATTATATAGATAATGGCTGAGATGGCTTATCCTGCAGACATAGCAGCATATCATTATATAGATAATGGCTGAGATGGCTTATCCTGCAGACATAGCAGCATATCATTATATAGATAATGGCTGAGATGGCTTATCCTGCAGACATAGCAGCATATCATTATATAGATAATGGCTGAGATGGCTTATCCTGCAGACATAGCAGCATATCATTATATAGATAATGGCTGAGATGGCTTATCCTGCAGACATAGCAGCATATCATTATATAGATAATGGCTGAGATGGCTTATCCTGCAGACATAGCAGCATATCATTATATAGATAATGGCTGAGATGGCTTATCCTGCAGACATAGCAGCATATCATTATATAGATAATGGCTGAGATGGCTTATCCTGCAGACATAGCAGCATATCATTATATAGATAATGGCTGAGATGGCTTATCCTGCAGACATAGCAGCATATCATTATATAGATAATGGCTGAGATGGCTTATCCTGCAGACATAGCAGCATATCATTATATAGATAATGGCTGAGATGGCTTATCCTACAGACATAGCAGCATATCATTATATAGATAATGGCTGAGATGGCTTATCCTGCAGACATAGCAGCATATCATTATATAGATAATGGCTGAGATGGCTTATCCTGCAGACATAGCAGCATATCATTATATAGATAATGGCTGAGATGGCTTATCCTGCAGACATAGCAGCATATCATTATATAGATAATGGCTGAGATGGCTTATCCTGCAGACATAGCAGCATATCATTATATAGATAATGGCTGAGATGGCTTATCCTGCAGACATAGCAGCATATCATTATATAGATAATGGCTGAGATGGCTTATCCTGCAGACATAGCAGCATATCATTATATAGATAATGGCTGAGATGGCTTATCCTGCAGACATAGCAGCATATCATTATATAGATAATGGCTGAGATGGCTTATCCTACAGACATAGCAGCATATCATTATATAGATAATGGCTGAGATGGCTTATCCTGCAGACATAGCAGCATATCATTATATAGATAATGGCTGAGATGGCTTATCCTGCAGACATAGCAGCATATCATTATATAGATAATGGCTGAGATGGCTTATCCTGCAGACATAGCAGCATATCATTATATAGATAATGGCTGAGATGGCTTATCCTGCAGACATAGCAGCATATCATTATATAGATAATGGCTGAGATGGCTTATCCTGCAGACATAGCAGCATATCATTATATAGATAATGGCTGAGATGGCTTATCCTGCAGACATAGCAGCATATCATTATATAGATAATGGCTGAGATGGCTTATCCTGCAGACATAGCAGCATATCATTATATAGATAATGGCTGAGATGGCTTATCCTGCAGACATAGCAGCATATCATTATATAGATAATGGCTGAGATGGCTTATCCTGCAGACATAGCAGCATATCATTATATAGATAATGGCTGAGATGGCTTATCCTACAGACATAGCAGCATATCATTATATAGATAATGGCTGAGATGGCTTATCCTGCAGACATAGCAGCATATCATTATATAGATAATGGCTGAGATGGCTTATCCTGCAGACATAGCAGCATATCATTATATAGATAATGGCTGAGATGGCTTATCCTGCAGACATAGCAGCATATCATTATATAGATAATGGCTGAGATGGCTTATCCTGCAGACATAGCAGCATATCATTATATAGATAATGGCTGAGATGGCTTATCCTGCAGACATAGCAGCATATCATTATATAGATAATGGCTGAGATGGCTTATCCTGCAGACATAGCAGCATATCATTATATAGATAATGGCTGAGATGGCTTATCCTGCAGACATAGCAGCATATCATTATATAGATAATGGCTGAGATGGCTTATCCTGCAGACATAGCAGCATATCATTATATAGATAATGGCTGAGATGGCTTATCCTACAGACATAGCAGCATATCATTATATAGATAATGGCTGAGATGGCTTATCCTGCAGACATAGCAGCATATCATTATATAGATAATGGCTGAGATGGCTTATCCTGCAGACATAGCAGCATATCATTATATAGATAATGGCTGAGATGGCTTATCCTGCAGACATAGCAGCATATCATTATATAGATAATGGCTGAGATGGCTTATCCTGCAGACATAGCAGCATATCATTATATAGATAATGGCTGAGATGGCTTATCCTGCAGACATAGCAGCATATCATTATATAGATAATGGCTGAGATGGCTTATCCTGCAGACATAGCAGCATATCATTATATAGATAATGGCTGAGATGGCTTATCCTGCAGACATAGCAGCATATCATTATATAGATAATGGCTGAGATGGCTTATCCTGCAGACATAGCAGCATATCATTATATAGATAATGGCTGAGATGGCTTATCCTGCAGACATAGCAGCATATCATTATATAGATAATGGCTGAGATGGCTTATCCTGCAGACATAGCAGCATATCATTATATAGATAATGGCTGAGATGGCTTATCCTGCAGACATAGCAGCATATCATTATATAGATAATGGCTGAGATGGCTTATCCTGCAGACATAGCAGCATATCATTATATAGATAATGGCTGAGATGGCTTATCCTGCAGACATAGCAGCATATCATTATATAGATAATGGCTGAGATGGCTTATCCTGCAGACATAGCAGCATATCATTATATAGATAATGGCTGAGATGGCTTATCCTACAGACATAGCAGCATATCATTATATAGATAATGGCTGAGATGGCTTATCCTGCAGACATAGCAGCATATCATTATATAGATAATGGCTGAGATGGCTTATCCTGCAGACATAGCAGCATATCATTATATAGATAATGGCTGAGATGGCTTATCCTGCAGACATAGCAGCATATCATTATATAGATAATGGCTGAGATGGCTTATCCTGCAGACATAGCAGCATATCATTATATAGATAATGGCTGAGATGGCTTATCCTGCAGACATAGCAGCATATCATTATATAGATAATGGCTGAGATGGCTTATCCTGCAGACATAGCAGCATATCATTATATAGATAATGGCTGAGATGGCTTATCCTGCAGACATAGCAGCATATCATTATATAGATAATGGCTGAGATGGCTTATCCTGCAGACATAGCAGCATATCATTATATAGATAATGGCTGAGATGGCTTATCCTGCAGACATAGCAGCATATCATTATATAGATAATGGCTGAGATGGCTTATCCTGCAGACATAGCAGCATATCATTATATAGATAATGGCTGAGATGGCTTATCCTGCAGACATAGCAGCATATCATTATATAGATAATGGCTGAGATGGCTTATCCTGCAGACATAGCAGCATATCATTATATAGATAATGGCTGAGATGGCTTATCCTGCAGACATAGCAGCATATCATTATATAGATAATGGCTGAGATGGCTTATCCTGCAGACATAGCAGCATATCATTATATAGATAATGGCTGAGATGGCTTATCCTGCAGACATAGCAGCATATCATTATATAGATAATGGCTGAGATGGCTTATCCTGCAGACATAGCAGCATATCATTATATAGATAATGGCTGAGATGGCTTATCCTGCAGACATAGCAGCATATCATTATATAGATAATGGCTGAGATGGCTTATCCTGCAGACATAGCAGCATATCATTATATAGATAATGGCTGAGATGGCTTATCCTGCAGACATAGCAGCATATCATTATATAGATAATGGCTGAGATGGCTTATCCTGCAGACATAGCAGCATATCATTATATAGATAATGGCTGAGATGGCTTATCCTGCAGACATAGCAGCATATCATTATATAGATAATGGCTGAGATGGCTTATCCTGCAGACATAGCAGCATATCATTATATAGATAATGGCTGAGATGGCTTATCCTGCAGACATAGCAGCATATCATTATATAGATAATGGCTGAGATGGCTTATCCTGCAGACATAGCAGCATATCATTATATAGATAATGGCTGAGATGGCTTATCCTGCAGACATAGCAGCATATCATTATATAGATAATGGCTGAGATGGCTTATCCTGCAGACATAGCAGCATATCATTATATAGATAATGGCTGAGATGGCTTATCCTGCAGACATAGCAGCATATCATTATATAGATAATGGCTGAGATGGCTTATCCTGCAGACATAGCAGCATATCATTATATAGATAATGGCTGAGATGGCTTATCCTGCAGACATAGCAGCATATCATTATATAGATAATGGCTGAGATGGCTTATCCTGCAGACATAGCAGCATATCATTATATAGATAATGGCTGAGATGGCTTATCCTGCAGACATAGCAGCATATCATTATATAGATAATGGCTGAGATGGCTTATCCTGCAGACATAGCAGCGTATCATTATATAGATAATGGCTGAGATGGCTTATCCTGCAGACATAGCAGCATATCATTATATAGATAATGGCTGAGATGGCTTATCCTGCAGACATAGCAGCATATCATTATATAGATAATGGCTGAGATGGCTTATCCTGCAGACATAGCAGCATATCATTATATAGATAATGGCTGAGATGGCTTATCCTGCAGACATAGCAGCATATCATTATATAGATAATGGCTGAGATGGCTTATCCTACAGACATAGCAGCATATCATTATATAGATAATGGCTGAGATGGCTTATCCTGCAGACATAGCAGCATATCATTATATAGATAATGGCTGAGATGGCTTATCCTGCAGACATAGCAGCATATCATTATATAGATAATGGCTGAGATGGCTTATCCTGCAGACATAGCAGCATATCATTATATAGATAATGGCTGAGATGGCTTATCCTACAGACATAGCAGCATATCATTATATAGATAATGGCTGAGATGGCTTATCCTGCAGACATAGCAGCATATCATTATATAGATAATGGCTGAGATGGCTTATCCTGCAGACATAGCAGCATATCATTATATAGATAATGGCTGAGATGGCTTATCCTACAGACATAGCAGCATATCATTATATAGATAATGGCTGAGATGGCTTATCCTGCAGACATAGCAGCATATCATTATATAGATAATGGCTGAGATGGCTTATCCTGCAGACATAGCAGCATATCATTATATAGATAATGGCTGAGATGGCTTATCCTGCAGACATAGCAGCATATCATTATATAGATAATGGCTGAGATGGCTTATCCTGCAGACATAGCAGCATATCATTATATAGATAATGGCTGAGATGGCTTATCCTGCAGACATAGCAGCATATCATTATATAGATAATGGCTGAGATGGCTTATCCTGCAGACATAGCAGCATATCATTATATAGATAATGGCTGAGATGGCTTATCCTGCAGACATAGCAGCATATCATTATATAGATAATGGCTGAGATGGCTTATCCTACAGACATAGCAGCATATCATTATATAGATAATGGCTGAGATGGCTTATCCTGCAGACATAGCAGCATATCATTATATAGATAATGGCTGAGATGGCTTATCCTGCAGACATAGCAGCATATCATTATATAGATAATGGCTGAGATGGCTTATCCTGCAGACATAGCAGCATATCATTATATAGATAATGGCTGAGATGGCTTATCCTGCAGACATAGCAGCATATCATTATATAGATAATGGCTGAGATGGCTTATCCTGCAGACATAGCAGCATATCATTATATAGATAATGGCTGAGATGGCTTATCCTGCAGACATAGCAGCATATCATTATATAGATAATGGCTGAGATGGCTTATCCTGCAGACATAGCAGCATATCATTATATAGATAATGGCTGAGATGGCTTATCCTGCAGACATAGCAGCATATCATTATATAGATAATGGCTGAGATGGCTTATCCTGCAGACATAGCAGCATATCATTATATAGATAATGGCTGAGATGGCTTATCCTGCAGACATAGCAGCATATCATTATATAGATAATGGCTGAGATGGCTTATCCTACAGACATAGCAGCATATCATTATATAGATAATGGCTGAGATGGCTTATCCTGCAGACATAGCAGCATATCATTATATAGATAATGGCTGAGATGGCTTATCCTGCAGACATAGCAGCATATCATTATATAGATAATGGCTGAGATGGCTTATCCTGCAGACATAGCAGCATATCATTATATAGATAATGGCTGAGATGGCTTATCCTGCAGACATAGCAGCATATCATTATATAGATAATGGCTGAGATGGCTTATCCTGCAGACATAGCAGCATATCATTATATAGATAATGGCTGAGATGGCTTATCCTACAGACATAGCAGCATATCATTATATAGATAATGGCTGAGATGGCTTATCCTGCAGACATAGCAGCATATCATTATATAGATAATGGCTGAGATGGCTTATCCTGCAGACATAGCAGCATATCATTATATAGATAATGGCTGAGATGGCTTATCCTGCAGACATAGCAGCATATCATTATATAGATAATGGCTGAGATGGCTTATCCTACAGACATAGCAGCATATCATTATATAGATAATGGCTGAGATGGCTTATCCTACAGACATAGCAGCATATCATTATATAGATAATGGCTGAGATGGCTTATCCTACAGACATAGCAGCATATCATTATATAGATAATGGCTGATATGGCTTATCCTAGAGACATAGCAGCATATCATTATATAGATAATGGCTGATATGGCTTATCCTGCAGACATAGCAGCATATCATTATATAGATAATGGCTGAGATGGCTTATCCTACAGACATAGCAGCATATCATTATATAGATAATGGCTGAGATGGCTTATCATTATATAGAGAGGAATCAAGACAGTAGAAGAGGCAAGACACAGAAATGGTGTGATAGGCGTGTAGAGGGAAAAGGACTAGGAAGTAAAGTATGGCAGATGCAAAGGGAAGAGGGAGGCAGGATGAATTAGAGGCAGCAAGTCAGGGGGTGACAGGGATGAGATAAGGAAGGATGAAATGGGGTGAAGAGGCTTGTCAGAGAGGTGCAGGGTTCATGTAACGTGACATGTGGGACTGCAACTACACTTTGCTTGGGTGAAGAGGTGCTCCTTGAGCTTTTGTCTAAATTCTGTGTACTTTTGGACATCTCAGATTGAGGGAAGAACGGAGTTCCATAGTTTAAGTTCTAGCATGGAAAATGGTCAGTGCAATAGCTTCTGGAGTTAGTAGGGTGAGTTGAGATTGGGAAAAACCCCATGAGATTATATATGTGTGGGGGGTGGTGAACAGTTTATGAGTGAGGAGGGACAATGTCTCAGGAGAAAGGGCTTTGTGAATTAGTGAGCCTAATAGGAGGTTGGCCCACACATGTGCTGGAGCAATTTAGCTGTGATAAGAGTTAAGCAGTGGTGTTCATTACTTGGGGAGTTAGTAATAAACCTGCAGAGTTTATTGGAGATGGTTTATAAGGTGGTGGCTTTTTTCTTTGAGACTGTGGCAGTAATGGGTAGTTCATATTTTAGTTGAGATGACAGTATTCCTTTGTCTACTGCCACTCTGGTTGGCTTTGACGGAAGAGGTGATAGATTGCTGACCCAGAAAAGTACTGTGTTGATCTTTTTGTGTGTATGTTAAATGTGTAGTTGAAAGTTGAGAGATTGGTCTAGCCAAATGCCCAAATATTTAAAGGCTGTGGTAGTGCCGGTGGTAGTATTTTTAACATCTTTAATATTAACGAAGTTGGGTACTTTGGCTATTTTTGGTTGGTTCCAAATAGCACTGATTTTGTATTTGAGGGTTTGAGTATAATCGTCTGGCCTATTAGCCACTGGTTGAGGCTTTGGAGGTCATCCTGGAGCTGAGTTTGTATAATAGAGTAGGATTTGTTTGGCC
The DNA here is from genome assembly GCF_019279795.1 of Protopterus annectens. NCBI lineage: Eukaryota > Metazoa > Chordata > Ceratodontiformes > Protopteridae > Protopterus > Protopterus annectens. The sequence continues at coordinate 1,780,627,413 of NC_056744.1, read as the reverse complement.
TGTAAATGACCGTGTCATCTGCATAAAGAATTAGAGGTATCTGCCGATGATCAGGATGGGAGTTTGTTGATAAAAATGGAAAAGAGCAGAGGGGTTAAAGTGGAACCCCAGGGGATTCCTTTCATAAGAGGAACTGTTTCACATATGGTGGTGTCCACTTTCACCTTGAGGGATCTACTGGTGAGGAAATTTACAGATCAAGGTTTTGCATCATCTCTAATGCTTATTTAAGTTAATTTGTCAAATGATAAGTTATGATCAGTTAGATCAAAAGCTTTTTTGAGGTCAATACAGACAGTTCCTGCCATGTTGCTTCTGTCCATATTGGATAGGATGTCATCTGTGAGGGAGTAGAGAGCTGTTATGGTGTTCTGTCCATACCAGAATCCATGTTGCTTCCTGCATCGAAAATAATATTGTTGTAAATAAGCAGTTATTTGGTTGTAGATATTTTTCTGTTATTTTGCCTAAAGTGGGAAGTACTGAAATAGGACAGTACTGTGAAGTAGTATTTGGCTTGGGTAGTTTTCTAATAGCAGTGACAAGTGCTGTCTTCGATATCTGAGGCATAATCCTATTAGTTAAGCAGGGGTTGTATATGTGACTGAAGAAGGTGGACGAAATGACTAACGAATGACTAACACACAAAATATGTCACCCCTCCCTTTCACTGATCCTTATTACCAGCATTATCGGATAACAGCATCCACAGCACCCTTGCATGGACATCTCTTTCTCTTTAACTCGCTATCCTTCACTTCCTTTTACTAAAGGAGCAACGCTAACCCCTCCTTCCACTTCTTTAGTATCTTTACCTAACAAATTCTCTAATTATGATATTCTAATCCAAAATTATAATTACACATTATTAAAGCATAATGCTATGGGACATGACAGTACCATATTTTATTATGCTAGTTTATATGACAATGTTCTGCATTTACTGCTCTTCTCTGGATATCCTCTGATGGCTACTTGTTATTGTTATGAAGTGGCTGGACAGAAGCTGCTGCACCTACTGGAAGTAGCCCAAAAGAAACCCTAAAAACAAGCCACACTGGTGGATTCCTAACCTTAATATTGCTTATAACAAAAGGAAAAAAAAAGTCATGGTTAAAATCCTGAACGGCAACTCCTTTAATTATAGGAGCTGTCTGATTAAACTAAACTGGAAATTAATTGGACCAATTAAATCATTCAATGCCAGTTATGAGGACACGATAACCTCACAGACTAAAGACAGCCATAAGGCCTTCTACAGATATGTCTGAAACCTCAATGACAGCACACATCAGTGGGCCAAACTGGTGGTCAATGGTGCCACCTTCACTGAACATGTGACACTGTGAATTTGCTGGCTGACAAATTCAGATAAAACTTCACCCCATTCCTCCCATCTCATCCTCGATGAAATATGTACTAGTATAACCCCCCCTACACACACACACATATTAACAGGAAACAGATCCTGGCAGTGCATGTCAAGGCCAAAAACACAGCTACAGTGGGCTCCAACAGTATCATAGGACGCCTCCGGAATAGCTTGAAGCATGATCTGTCAGGACCACTTAAGTCACATTTCAGCTATAACCTCAAAACAGGTTTTGTACCATGAAAAGGGAGGACTGAAAAGCTTACCATACTTCACAATGGTGGACCATCAACTGACACGGGAAACTAAAGACCTATTAACCTGACTAGTCTAATATGCAAAGCCATGCAACAAATTATCATGGAAAAGATCAACAAAGACATAGGCAACCTTCAGACACTGCACCCAACCCAGTTTGTCTTTGTCAAGGGAAGGTCATGCCTGCCAAACTTGGTTGACTTCTCTTTGAGAAGATCCCCAGACAATGGATGGAGAAACTGGTGCATACTGCCAGCCTGGACCTGGTTAAGGTGTATGATACAATACCTACTTGGCATAGTTAACAAATTCACTGAACTGGGCCTAAATCCCTACGTAAATTGCTGGATTGCCAGCAGGCTCCCAGACAGGACCTAGGAAGTCAAGATTGGCGATTCCACCTCCACTAAGAGACTAGTCACCAGCAGGGTACTGCAGAACTCCATGGTGGGACTGCTGCTATTTGGCATCTACATTCTCAGAGGTAAAGGCTATTGTTAAAGGCTTTTGGATGACCAGTTTCACAGATGACTGCAAATAGGGAGCTATCATACATTTCCCCCATGACAAACATCTTACAAGAGGGTCTAACTCAGGCAAATGACTGATGCCAAAATCACAGACTAAAATTCAATGCCATGAAATGCATTTAGTGCCTTTTGGGAAAACTGCCAACCAGGCTAATTACACTATCGATAAGATAATCCTAAGATTTGATACAGTCATCAAGAATCTGGAAACATATGTAGATAGTAATCTGGCCTTTGATCAACATGTGGCCAAGTTAGTAAGAAAATCATTCTTTGTTGCCCAACTAAGTAATGGCATGGCATCCAGATGCCAAGAAAGTCATGATGCCTCTGTATTTAGCCCTTGCCAGATCCATCATTAAATATAATGCCCTGTCTGGCATGCGCCTGACCTGACATATGCAAGAGTTGGAACACCAACAAAGGTCCCTTACAAGGGTAATCCAGGGTATAAACACATTGTTCTATATGGATCACCTTAAAGACCTATCTCTATAATGTGTCTCCTACAGGTTACTGAGAGGCAATCTATGCTTGGTGTACATGGCATCCTCAAATCCAGCTCTGATGGACTTTTTGCACATCCACACAATAAACAGCCTCAGAACCACTAGATCCAAGGATGTAAATGTTGCTTGTGACATAAAAACACCCGTTGATGAGACAAATATGTGTCTTGGAGGATCCCCATGCTCTGGAACAGGCTCCCCATCCATGTGAAGCAGAGTTCAGCCCTAACCCTATTTAAGCTTAGCCTTGGCCAATAGACTGGAAACTGAAAAATCATCCTAGACATAGCCCTTATGTCTCTGATAGACAGAGGCAGGCAGCAATGGCCAAACTAACATACCCCCCCATATAACCCCATCCTAATAAATGCCCATGACAGATAGGGACATAACTGGGCTGGATTGAATGGCTAGACTTATAAAGGCACTGGTGGCCATAGCCTAGTATATACCTATGAGCTTCTTTATTTATTTATTTGTTTTTGACTTGGTTAGTCTTTCTAGACATTTCACTAGGCATAGGATTATTTTATAAGATATCTGAAATTCGGCCAGGACACTGGGGGAAATTGCCACTCTTTTCTAAATATGGCCAAAGCATATCTCTCAACTGTACAGATTTTCACAGAATGCCAGATTTTTGCCTCATATTTATGGTCCGTTTTCCATAAAATTGTGATTTTCTGCCAAATTATTGGCAAATCATTAAACTGAAGTTAGAAAATAATGACAGACATTTGAGCTTCACACTTTGTACCCTTCAGCAAATTCATGCTAAGGCAAAATCTGTTATTCTATCAACTTTCTAAGTTCGTAAGGTCAATATTTAAAATGTGTTCCTATTTTTGGGCCTTTGTCCCACTTTTATTTATGGCTTTGTCCATATTTCTTGCTCTAAGAAGTTGAAAGGTATGGCCCAAAGAATAAAGTAACAATATATACAGCCAGGACAAAAATTAAAAAAAAAAATATTCTGCTAGGCTCCAGTGGGTAAAGAGTGGAAGGGACTGAGTTGGTGAAATGCAGTTTGAGGGACCTAAGGAGGACGTGTGTGGAAATTCCACCATCTCAATCAATCATGGAAGTAGTAAGTAAGATAGGGTCTGGTAGAATTAGACATGTTATTTGAGTACATCATCATATAATAGAATTCTGTTTTATTAGTTGTTAACCAGAAGTCCACCAGGAACGTGAGTCTTTTTAATGGGATCCAGTTAACCGGCTTTATATTACATTCCATTTGTTTGATGGATTTTAAATGTATTCAACATTTGACCTCTCTTCCATCTTGTCTTCACACAAATTCCTTCTCCACTTGTCTTGTACTCTCTTAAGTTCTTCTGTGATTCCCTTCTCTAAACATCATAGTAGTCCTTATCTGGGGTCCATGACCCTCTCCGCGAAGAAGCATTTTTATTGATTTAAGGAGTAATCGGTCACTGTAACATCCTTTCTTTGCATCTTCTGCCCTTCCATTTCAAAATGACCCCTTCACATTTCTCCCTCTCTGTCTGACATGATCTGTGCACCAATATCATCTATCTAAGTTTCTTCTTGTGAATAGAGTTGTAGCTCCTTTTACCTTTGGTTATAGCCTTTGCCCTTATCTCATTCACTCCATGGAGGTTTCCCTCTTCACTCCTTTCAGAAGGAGGATAGCCCCTGTCCTCATATGGCCTCCAAAACTGCTTATTGTTCTCAAGGTGTGGACTGACCAGACCTTTGTTGAATAGGAACATCATCTCTTGGCTTTTGGAATGTATCCTTCTAAAAATACATCCAAGTATTCTATTTCCTGCTGCTATTGCCCTTTCACTCTGCTCCTTGTTATCCAGTCCAGATTTGGTCATGACCCTTAGATCCTTTTTCTACTCCATACCTATCAGTTATAATTGCCCAGCTGATCTTCTCTAGGTGCAGCTGCTTGCATTTGTTTGTAATGAACCTCACTGACCACCTGTCTACCCAGATGGGTAGACTCTCCAAATATTTCAATTGACATTTACCCCCATCTTCTACAGCACTGGTCATTTTTGAGTCAACAGTAAAACAGTTAGTCCTGTTGTCTAGCTGATCAGAATTCTGAAATAAATACACCAATGAGCACCTGAACAGAAACACCATCTAGAAAACTCCATCAGTTGTTTGTCTTTTTGTCTTTTCCTGGTTAGGGGTCACCACAGCGGAACTCTGGTCTGCTAATGATTGGCAGTAGATTTTTATGGTGCGGAGTTGCCAGCCCGATGCCCAAACTTCAACAAAGGCACCCCCATTCACGCATGTCTTTCAAACGCCACTCGACTGTGGGGAGGACATACAGACTCCATACAGAAGGCACTC